>NC_085841.1:304695901-304828401 GCF_035594765.1 Anolis carolinensis
TATTCAAAGACTGCCAAAGACAGAGACCATATTGCAGTGATTATATAATTTTGTTTGAAGTGTTCCAGACATTTTGACTGACATCTCTTAATATACCAGGCAATGTAGTTTTGAAATAAAAGACTTCAAACAATCAGTAGCCAACATCACTGATTGTCCATTGCTGCCTCCTATATATTTTATTTATTTATTTGTTTGTTTATTTATTTATTTTATATCCTGCCCTTCTCACCTCAACGGGGACTCAGGGCAGCTCACAATAAAGGCACAATTCAATGTCTTGAATGCATATCAACACAAAGCAACATGTACTTTAAAATCACATCATTAAACATATAAATTAAAACAATTACTTAAAATCACACAATCCGAAAATGTATGCCAGGAGCCATTCCAATTGTCATCTGTAATTGTTCATTACTGCACTGAGATATCAATTGTTGTACTGGGGATCATAGTGCAAATGCTTGGTCCCACAACCAGAATTTAACTTTCTTCCTGAAGGTTGGGAGGGAGGGGCTGATCTAATTTCCTTGGGGAGGGAGTTCCATAGCCAAGGGGTCACCACCCTGAAGGCCCTGTCTCTCCTCTCCATCAGTCGCGTACGCGAAGGGGGTGGGATCGAGAGCAGGGTCACCCCGGATGATCTTAATCAAGATAGTTCACAGGAGAAGATATGTTTGGACAGGTAATCTGGGCTGGGTTGGTTTAGGGCTTTATAGGCTAAAACCAGTACTTTGAATTGTGCTCGGTAGAAGACTGGCAGCCAGGGGAACTGGTGCAGCAGGGGAGTTGTGTGCTCCCTGTACCCTGCTCCAGTTAGAAACCTGGACTACTTGAAGGTAGACTACATGCCAGACTAATCTGATCTCTTTTTTCGATAGAGTTACGAGTTGGGTCGATACAGGGAATGCTGTGGATGTAGCGTACCTGGATTTCAGTAAGGCCTTCAGTAAGGCCTTCGACAAAGTCCCCCACGACCTTCTGGCAAACAAACTAGTAAAATGTGGGCTAGACAAAACTACGGTTAGGTGGATCTGTAATTGGCTAAGCGAACGAACCCAAAGGGTGCTCACCAATGCGTCGTCTTCATCATGGAAAGAAGTGACAAGTGGAGTGCCGCAGGGCTCCGTCCTGGGCCCGGTTCTGTTCAACATCTTTATTAACGACTTAGACGAAGGGTTAGAAAGCACGATCATCAAGTTTGCAGACGACACAAAACTGGGAGGGATAGCTAACACTCCAGAAGACAGGAGCAGAATTCAAAACGATCTTGACAGACTAGAGAGATGGGCCAAAACTAACAAAATGAAGTTCAACAGGGACAAATGCAAGATACTTCACTTCGGCAGAAAAAATGGAAATCAAAGATACAGAATGGAGGACGCCTGGCTTGACAGCAGTGTGTGCGAAAAAGACCTTGGAGTCCTCGTGGACAACAAGTTAAACATGAGCCAACAATGTGATGCGGCTGCTAAAAAAGCCAATGGGATTCTGGCCTGCATCAATAGGGGAATAGCGTCTAGATCCAGGGAAGTTATGCTCCCCCTCTATTCTGCCTTGGTCAGACCACACCTGGAATACTGTGTCCAATTTTGGGCACCACAGTTGAAGGGAGATGTTGACAAGCTGGAAAGCGTCCAGAGGAGGGCGACTAAAATGATTAAGGGTCTGGAGAACAAGCCCTATGAGGAGCGGCTTAAAGAGCTGGGCATGTTTAGCCTGCAGAAGAGAAGGCTGAGAGGAGACATGATAGCCATGTACAAATATGTGAAGGGAAGTCATAGGGAAGAGGGAGCAAGCTTGTTTTCTGCTGCCCTGCAGACTAGGACACGGAACAATGGCTTCAAAATACAGGAAAGGAGATTCCACCTGAACATCAGGAAGAACTTCCTCACTGTGAGAGCTGTTCGACAGTGGAACTCTCTCCCCGGGGCTGTGGTGGAGGCTCCTTCCTTGGAGGCTTTTAAGCAGAGGCTGGATGGCCATCTGTCGGGGGTGCTTTGAATGCTATTTCCTGCTTCTTAGCAGGGGGCTGGACTAGATGGCCCATGTGGTCTCTTCCAACTCTACTATTCTATGATTCTATGATTCTATGATTCTATGAAGCTTTGAGCAGTCTTCAAAGGCAACCCCACATAGAGCGTGTTGCAGTAGTCTATTCGAGATGTAAAAAGAGCATGGACCACCATGGTCAAATCTGACTTCTCAAGGTACGAGCACAATTAGCACACATGTTTTGATTGTGCAGATGCTCCTCTGGCCACTGCCAAAACCTGGGGTTCCAGGCTCAGCGATGAATCCAGGAGATCTCCCAAGCTTGCGAACCTGCATCTTCAGGAGAAGTGTAACCCCATCTAACACAGGCTGTAACCCTATACCTTGTTCAGCCTTGTGACTGACCAGGGGTGCCTCTGTCTTGTCTGGATTAAATTTTAGTTTGTTTGCCCTCATCCAGACCATCACAGCAGTCAAGTACTGGTTCAGGACCTGTGGCAAAGGAGTGATAGAGTTGGACATCATCTGCCTACAGATGACATCGAACTCCAAAACTCCAGATGATCTCTCCCAGTGGCTTCATGTAGATGTTAAATAACATGGGGGACAATATTGATCCAAGCAGGACCCCACAGGGCAACGGCTGTGGGGCCGAGCAGGTGTCCTCTAACAACACCTTCCTACAGCCTCTTGCTCCTCCTAGATGTTGCTATCTATTTAGCTGCTCTTTCCAAGCATGCCAAATGTAAGAAGATGAAGTAGCATCATCCATTTGCATTCCATCAGGATAACAGCCTTGCTTACAATGGCTGGAAAGGGGGGTTTGCTATTTTGGCCCAAACAACTATTGATGACAATCCAAGATACAAACCAATGCTGGTGCTGAGTTCATATTCCATACTTCCATAGTCCAATTGTTTTAAATTTCAACCCAGCTGTGAAGTCTGGCAGCCTCCTTCAAACTGCTTTTCATGAACCTCTCTTATTGTGAAACTGCTGTTCTTAGGGAAAGTGATGAGAAAAACAGCAGGCTCTTTCAACAGAATTCCACGGCAACCTGAGTCACTGAGTGGAGGGATTTAAAATGTTACCTTGTACCCCAAAGCTATGGTGCATAAGGAGAACAATGCTGGGTCAGACCAAATCCTTGTCTAGTCTTAACAGTCTATTCACATAATGTTAAATCAATTGCCAATGGGAAGACCAGCAGAAGGAGATGAGTGCTTATCAAGATGACATATGTACCTTCATTTCATATTTACCAGAATTGTTATACAGAGGCACGCTGCTTGAGATCCCGAAATGATATATACTTTTCTAGATTAGTGCCCATTGATGACCCTCTCCTGCATGAATTTATCTAATCCTTTCGTAAAGCCCTTCAGCACAGGAGTAATCATTATATCTTGTTGCAGTGAGTTCTGTCTTAATTATATGTTGCTGTGAGATACCCAAAGGGCTGTATTTTCCCATATAAGCTCTAAGATATTAAGGAAAGATGCTTATGTCAATCCTATCACACCCACAGGCACATTTAGTAGAAACTGGAGAGGGCCTTTGCATGTTCACTCCATACAACAGACACCAGTACACACAATATCTTTATTGGTTATGGCTGTAAATAGGGTTGGCTCTAGCACATGGTCCTTGATCTAGGCACCAACCAACTTGCCTGCTGATTGATGAGCCACTTATTTTGGCCCACTGCTGGAAGTCTTGGATGACAGAAAAAGTACCATATGGGCATAAGTCTCCATCATAGTCCTCTCCTGCAACTAGCCTGATCAGGTTCACCTCCAACTCTCTTAGTTCCATAAGAGAGACACCCCTCTTACATTGCCAACACCCAAGCAGCACAGATTATTGTATTCTGGATCTAAGACCCATACCAACCATCCTCCCAAGTTTTGACAATATAGAAACAACACTTTGACAAACATCTGAGTTACAACACAAGAACTATCACCACAAAAAGTGAGTAGTGAGATGATTGCTAGAAGGCAACAGCCAAGTGTGCACTTGGGCAGGAGTTTATATGCCCTTCTCCCAACATAGTGAAGCATTCCTCTGGCCACTTGCCAACATGCTAGACAATAAACTCATTGACTGATGGTTTCTGCCTTTTTCCGTGGCCATTCTACCAGGGAAAATGGCAGCCCACATAGACCTGCTGTGCTTCAAACTGCAGCTTTCCTGCATGGTAGGTTGTGAGGCTTCACTTCTTTGTCTGCTCCTAAACTCTGGAACTCCAAGGCCAGGATGCCCCCTTCCCTGCTATCCTTTTGTTGTTAAGTGATGGCTTTTCTCATCCAGAAAATGTTTGGGAACTGATTGTTTTATCTAATGGGTTTCTGTTTTAATGCTGTGCTGATCTTAATCTATGCTTTTAAAATAATGTTATATATGGTTTTACTTCTACAGATAGTTTAATACTATATCAATGTTAAAATGTGAGGTTAACTACATATAGTTTTGCTTGTATTTCCATTTATTCTGCAAGCCCCCTTGAGTTCCCCTCATTGAGGGAAAAGGTAAAGGTAAAGATTTTTCCCTGACGTTAAGTCTAGTCATATCTGACTCTGGGGGTTGGTGTTCATCTCCATTTCTAAGTCGAAGAGCTGGCATTGTCCGTAGACGCCTCCAAGGTCATGTGGCTGGCATGACTGCACTGGAGCAGTGCCTATTGATCCACTCACATTTGCATGTTTGCAAACTGCTAGGTTGGCAGAAGCTGGAGCTAATAGCAGGAGCTCACCTTGCTCCCTGGATTCGAACCTCTGAACTTTTGGTCAGCAAGTTCAGTAGCTCAGCAGTTTAATTTGCTGCACCACCGGGGGCTCCTTGAGAGAAAAAGTGGAATACAAATAAAGTGACTGACTGATTGATTGATTGTGTAAAGTATTTCATTTCATCTCCTATGAGAGAATTGAAGGCAAAGCTGTTGCTGCATATACAGTACTAGCAATGGTTTTATCACCCTGTTGGGTCACTGTCACAGGGAGTAGTGGTGAAAAGAGTAACAAAATGTGGTCCAAATGAGCTACACCCTCCCCCTTTGAAATGCACAGATAGTTTTGATCCAAGAATATTTTTAGCAAGAGTAAACACTATCTGTGTTCATAAAGTATAACTATATCACATCTCAGTTTTATAGAAGTTGGACTACAATCTGATACGATCCTAATCTTTGGAATCTTCTAGTTCTAAGAAGTTTTAATTGATTTAGTAGCTGCAAATCTATGTGCACTCTCCAGGAAGTTCCACTCAACTCAATGTCTGAATAGACCTGCAATTGAACATGAGGTGAAATGGTTAACTATGGATTAAAGCCTTGATTCAGTCTCTACTAGGCAAAGCCTAGCTCACCAAGTGCTGTTGGACTGACTCTCACATCAACTCTCACCAGCAAAACCAATTCTAGGGACTGCTGGGAGTTGGAATCCAGCAACATCTGGAGGCAACTTCTAAATGACCACTTTGCAACCTCATTTTCAAGATTAAGCCTTTAGTGTCAGAGGAGAAAGTTGAATAGATTACTATTGCAATTTGTTTTGTGTTTGTGCAAATGAAACAATCATGGGAACTCTTAGGGCATACTGGGCATATTGGGATTTTTACAGTTTCAAAGTATCCAAAGTTGCTTTTTCAAGGATAGTGTGGGATTTTTTTATGCAGACCATCTGATGATGAGAGGGACAGAAAGGTCTTGCCCTGAGTTTTGTGGCTCTGGCACTTTGCAAGAAACTTCTTTTTTGCTTTCCTGCTGCTACTCCATACATTCACGTAAAGGGATACTTTGCTGGTATTTGCATTTCCTAAAGGGTTTCAAAAGAACTTCTTCCAAGCTTGCATTTTATTATTGATGCATAAATTATCCCTCCGGCTTGATTAAACTGCCTAAAAAGTGATGATATGGAACCTGAAAGTTCTGCTGGGAATAGTCTCTGCCATTTGTGATCTCCTTGAAGACTGTAAGGTGAAGGGTGAAGCTGACCAATTGGCTCCCTTTTTGTGCTGTTAATGCTTTTAAACTCCTTGGGTGAAGACTCCAGACCTTACTTTCCTGGATGGATATGCCCTGCTGAACATAATGGAACTTACTGTTTCAAAAGAATCTGGCTTAGGGCAGCACTGTCAGTTTGTTTTTTCTTTTATGCTGTCAGTGGAGATCTCTTATGCTGTAGCAAGTGACTAATGTATTCTAGCTCACACTATTATGCAGTAGTAGCAATAACAATAAAACAACAACAACAATAACAGTAATACATTATATTTCTTGCCCACCACTCCTCAAGACTTGTGATGGGATACAACATAGTTAAATACATAGATAAAAACATAAAACCATTAAAACATTTATATTAAAACACATAGACATAAGATTAAAACATATTGAAATAATTTATATCAGTAAAATGCCAGTTTAAATTCATAGTTTAAAATTGACTGGGCAGGCCTGCCGGAAGAGATAGGACTTTAAATCTCTTTTAAATTCAGACAGTTCGTATAGTTATCAAATATCTTCTGCCAGGTCATCCCACAGTTCTGGCACAGCTGATGAAAATGTCCTTTGGCTGACAGTTGCCAATCGAGTTCAGATCAGAATGTGGGAAAGTAACATTTTGGACTGCAGCTTCCAGAATGCCCTGTGTTTCTTCTCCATCTGCCCATCCATCAGATCTAATAGAAGGGGTTCTGGTTTTAGTTGAAGTTTTAGTTTCAAAATCTCCTTCATCAGGAAATAGTCTTCCAGATGTTTTAACTATAACTCCCATCATCCCCACCTGGCATTGCTCATGGTAAGGGATTGTGCAAACAGTAATCTAAAATGCTTGCCAAACATTCCTACCCCTTTTGTAGAGTCAGGTTACAAAATAACCCAATCCTATTAATATTTACTAACAAGAATGCTATTGATAAACTGGAACATGTGCAGAGACAGATGATCAAAATGGCAAAGAGTCTGCAAACCAAGCTCTGTAAAGAACAGCTTGTGGAGATATCTAGCTTAGAGAAAACGAAGAGATTATATACTAGCCATCTTTATATATCTGAAGGGATGCCATGCATTTTTTTTCCTGCATTGCAGGGGGCTAGACTGGATGGCACTTGTGGTTTCTTCCAATGATTCTGTGATTCTAGAAGATGAAAAAGCTTCAAGTTAAACATTAATGAGAATCTCTTAACTGCAAAAAAAAAAAAAAGATATTCAACGGTGGAATAGACTGGCTCAGAGATGATGCTCTCTACTTCTTTGGAGATGCTCAAACATGTTAGATGGCCATCTCTTGGGAACACTTTAACTGAGCACTCCTGCAAATGTAGGAGGTTGGACTAGGTGATCTTGTGGTCCTTTCTATGATTCTATAGCTCTAAGTAAATCCCATTGTGTTCATTGGGGTGTTAAGTGATTTCAGCATCTGCAAGAACTGCGGGTTTGGTGGCCAGGTGTGTTGAGCTTTCCAGAAGGCCGAATGAGACACAGACGGGTTGAAAGCATGATCAGAGAGTTGTTGTAATACTGAGTAGCCAGATTTTGTTCATTTTCATGGTTTCTTCCTTTCTGTTGAAGTTGTCCACATGCTTGTGGATTTCAATGGCTTCTCTGTGTAGTCTGACATGATAGTTGTTGGAATGGTCCAGCATTTTTGTGTTCTCAAATAATATCCTGTGTCCAGGCTGGTTCATCAAATGCTCTGCTATGGCTGATTTCTCTGGTTGAATTAGTCTGCAGTGCCTTTCATGTTCTTTGACTCTTGTTTGGGTGCTGCATTTGGTGGTCCCTATGTATACAAGTATACAAAACTCCAAAATCAAAACAGTAGATGGGACCCAACACTCTGAACAAAGGATGCCCCTAGGCAAGAGACAAAACATTTCCAATGCTAATTAGGGTGATTAACTGAAACATTAATGCTGGCTCCCAGTGACAAAGGACTCTTGCCACACCCTGTACTCTACACAGATATATATTCTTTCCTTTCCTTACTTAGTTTATCCATACCTCACAACCTCTGAGGATGCCTGCCATAGATGTGGGCGAAACGTCAGGAGAGAATACTTCTGGAACATGGCCACACAGCCCAAAAGACATACAACAACCCTGTGATCCCGGCCATGAAAGCCTTCGACAACACATGATCAGAGAGTTTATTCTTAATGGCCAGAAAGGATGTCAGCAGAGATAGCTCTCAAAAGAAGTGATATGCTGCAACAGGGAATACAGAACATTTTTATTCATTTTGACAGTATTCAAGGAACCTGAACCAGCTCCTGATTGGTCGAGAAATTGTCCAACTAGGATCCACATCCTGAATAACTCAGGATTCCATCCAACATTATCACTAGTTGGCTCTTTGTGGTGGTGGGAAATGCAATACATTGTCACTGGAGCATTTGAAGTGTCAATCTGTTTATTGATCTGCTTCCAAGAGGGCTGCAGTCAGAAAGGAATGCAGTGTGGCATTGGGAAATGAGTCCATGAGGAGCTTAATGGTTTGGTGTTAATCCAAAGTACACAATGGGTGCTTGAGGATGATGACCATTTTAACGGGTGAGGCTGACTTGGGGCATGGGCGGTGGATATTTCCCACAGATAGCCCCAATGCTATCAATGGAAGCAGCAAATGAACCCAGGAATTCTGACAAAAATTCACTGAGTGCATCCCCCCACGCCTCCCAGGCATTGTAAGGGGATTATGGAAATGAAAGGAAGGAGTCTGGGTGTATTTGGACAGCATACCAGAGGCACTTCATAACAAAGGTTACTATCAGGCAAGGATGCACATGCTTGCTATGTCCCTGGGGGAGCCATATCCCATATCTTATATACTTTTATACATTTCATAATTTGGAGGACCGATTTTTCGATTTCAGGGGTCTACTCTCAGGTGAAGGTGTATAGAATAGAATAGCAGCCTTGATCTCCTTACTGATGTTTATACCAGTTCACTCAGGAGGATATTCAGTGATCTAAGCATGTCATTTTTAGCTACATCCAAGCATCTGGGAAGAAGTGGACCTTATATGATAAACACCTGATGGGTTTTCTCTCTTATCTTCTCCCCATTTTTTGCTCTGCAACAGAGTAAGACACAAGAAACAATAATTGCAACAAGAGGAAGCAGCATGGGGCTGACGTCCAGCAGGATTGTATTTCTGACTTTCCAAGTATCCTCTCTGTGCCTATGAGAAATGATAAGCTTACCTGCTGAGAGAACCAAAAGAATAGCATAGCAAGCAAATATATTAGATATAACGGCTTGTGAGGAGGGAAAAATCATACTTAAAGCAATTTTGCCACATATCTTTCAGAATTCTTGTCTTCATTTTTGAGGTTTATTGTATTTCAAGTAGGAAAATAATATATTTTACTGAATTGGCTAGTGAGATCCAGGCCACTGTGGGTTAAGCCTGGTGAGAAAAGGAAGCTCATATTCCAGAATAGATCTCACCAAGTTAAAGCAGAAGTCACCAAGGTATTTTATTTAATTTCAGCTGAAAGTGATGCCAGCTCATGATAATTCGCCAAAAGAATAAGCTGAGATACATTATACAGCAAAACAAGCATTTTATACACGTCAGATTCAAAGTTACCACCATCCCCAGCTGGACCCAGCTTGGCTGTGATTGGATGGCATCAATGAAGACTCCCTGCGAAGGTAGGAGCCCGGCACATCACAGCCAATGGGAGAGTACCACCTGCTTCCAATGTAAATTTTCCTCTGTCCAAGGATGAAAGAGGGGTTGGCAGGTCTCTGAAGAATGGGTGAGGCGATGGCTGATGATGGGATTAAGTATCCCTGATGTGTGGGAAAAATAACCCTGATGGGTCTGTTGAAACTCTTATTGTCCTTTTGCATGTACAGTCTCTAATTGAGCCCAGTGTCCTGAACACCAAGCTTCCAAACAAGTCCAGCAGAAAATATTGTTCATATAAATGTCCATGGCTGGGCATAACAAAGGGGAAGATAGCCTTTCCAAGAAAGTGGCAAGGTATCCCTTGCCTGGAAACTCCATGCCGGGTCAGCCTAGAAATGTAAATTTTCCTCAGCTCTGCCTTAGACAAAGACCTTGGAGTTCCTTTGTTTGAGAGGAAACAATTAACAGTTGTTAATTCTTAGCTCAGGCGTGGCTCAAGCTTTGCAAAGGTCAAATACCTTTTGTGACATGGTTTCCCTTGGGATTTACTGCTATAAATATATGGAATATAAGATATAGAATGTTAAATCCTTGGTCAAATGTACACAGATTTAACATGGGAAGGGGTTCTTGTTGTGGTCGTTGGTCCCTTTGCAAATTGGCCAAGACATGACTCTTATTATATCAATCTAGCCTGGTGTCCTTGGAAAAACTATAAGTTATTTTATTGGGGGGGGGTCACCTTTGACTACAAAGTGGGTGAGCTCCCTCTGTGAGCTCCAGCTCCCCAAGCCTCCCACAGGATGGTGAAACATCAAACATCCGAGCGTCCCCTGGGCAACTTCCTTGCAGACAGCAAATTCTCTCACACCAGAAGTAACTTGCAGAAAAGAATAATAATCTGAGTATAATAAATATTATCACATTTGCTTGAATCAAAGTGATTTATGGACTCCAATGGTAAAGCAAAGAGTTTGCCATTTGTTTAGACCTGAATATGTGTGTGTAAAATGTCATATAAATGGATGGTATATTTGTGATATCTTCCAATTGAAAATAGGAATTGCATATCTGCTGTATATTAAAGTTCAGTGTTAACTTGGCCTAGTTGGAGCTTCTGCAGCAAATGAGAGCAGTCTTAGATACATCTAAATTGTAGAAGTAATGCAATTTGACACTTCTTTTACTGCCATGGCTTAATGTTATGGAATCCTAGGAGTTATAGTTGGTGAGGCACCAGAACTATTTGGTAGAGGAGGCTAAAGACCTTGTAAACCTACAACTGCCTTGATTTTTTTCCATGTCAGGAGTGACTTGAGAAACAGCAAGTTGTTTCTGGTGTGAGAGAATTGGCCATCGGCAAGGATGTTGCCCAGGGAATGCCCAGATACTTCTGATGTTTTTACCATCCTTGTGGGAGGCTTCTCTTGTGTCCCTGCATGGAGCTAGAGCTGACAGAGGAAACTTATCCGAGCTCTCCCCGGGTTGGATTTGAATTGGCAACCTTCAGGTCAGCCACCCAACCTTCAAGTCATCACTCCTACTGGCACAAGGGTTTCACCCAGTGCACCACCAGGGGCTCCTAACTCCCTTGATTGAGCCATGGCAATTAAAGTAGTGTCAAATAGCATTAATTCTGCAGTGTAGATGTACCTTTAACATCGAGACTTCTCATTCAAGGGCAGAGGCTGAATTAAAGACAAATGAGAACATTCTTCCTATTCTTTTTTTTATTGAACTCTGGACAATTCTGAGATAATTTATATTAAACTGCAGAGTGATTTTTAAAATAATAATAATAATAATAATAATACTTTATTTTTCTAACCCACCAGCATCTCCTGGCAGGGACTCGGGGCAGCTACACGGGTCAGAAGCCCGAAATAAAAAAACAAAAAAATCAGTTAAAACACATTAAAATACAAAGACAGTAAAAACCAGCAGTTATTCAAATAGTAACCTTAACCAAAACAATACAGTGAATCATAAAAACTCAATTAACATATAAATCGGTTAAAAATAAGAACAGTTAAAATAAAGTAGGATAAAATGGACCATCAAGTTGGTGGAGGGGATGGCATGACGGGGCTACCTAAACTAAAGTGCAATGACATAGTTCTAAAGTGCTTTGGGTTGAAGGACAAAGTGTAAACATTCCAGGACCTAAGGGGAGGGAGACGGCCGACCAATTTGTTGTGAGAAAAGGGGACCTGTGCGAACAAAGGTGTTATTGATCTGACTTTTAGACAAGGGGACTCAGTTATTCAAAGGCACAGTGAAAAAGCCAAGTTTTAAGCTGCTTTTTAAAGGAAGCAAGTGTGGGGTGCCTGCCTGATCTTCCCCGGGAGGGAGTTCCAGGTCCGGGGGACAACTACTGAAAAGGCCCGCTCCCTCGTCCCCACCAACCGAGCCAGCGATGGTGGCGGGAGTGAGAGAAGGGCCTATCCAGATGAACAAAGAGATCGTGTAGGTTCATAGGAGGAGATACGGTCACGAAAGTAGGCGGGTCCCGAACTGTTTAGGGTTTTATAGGTAAGAACCTGCACCTTGCATTGGGACTGGAAAATAACTGGCAGCCAATGGAGTTCCTTAAACAGGGGAGTAGACCTCTCCCTGTAATTTGCTCCCGTTAGCAACCTGGCTGCCGAACGTTGAACTAGTTGTAATTTTCAGGCCTTCTTCAAGGGCAACCCCATGTAGAGTGCGCTGCAATAGTCCAGTCTAGAGGTGACTAAGGCGTGGACCACCATGGCCAAGTCAGACTTCATAAGGTATGGTCGCAGCTGGCGCACAAGTTTTAGTTGTGCAAAGGCCCTCCTGGCCACCGGCAACACGTGAGCATCAAGTGTCAGCACCGAATCCAGGAGGACCCCCCAAACTGCGGACCTGCACCTTCAGGGGGAGTATGACCCCGTCAAGCACAGGTTGCCACCCTATGCCCCGATCGGCCTTACGACTGACCTCGAGGACCTCTGTCTTGGCAGGATTAAGCTTCAGCTTGTTCGCCCTCATGCAGACCATTACAGCGACCAGACACTGGTTCAGTATCCAAGGGGCTTCCTTGGAGTTAGGTGGAAAGGAGTAGTAGAGTTGAGTGTCATCTGTGTAGAGATGGCACCTAACTCCAAAACTCCGGATGACCTCACCCAGCGGTTTCATGTATATGTTAAAAAGCATGGGGGATAAAATAGAACCTTGCGGGACCCCACAGGTCAAAGGCCAGGGATCCGAGCAGGTGTCCCCGAGCTTCATGAACTGGGAACGGCCCTCCAGGAAGGACTGTAGCCACTGGATCGCAGTGCCACAAAGGCCCATCCCAGAAAGCCGTCCCAGAAGGATACCATGGTCGATGGTATTGAAAGCTGCTGAGATGTCCAGGAGAACCAGAAGGGACACACTCCCCCTATCTAGCTCTCTGTGGAGGCCATCCACCAAGGCGAGCAGAGCCGTCTCGGTACTGTGACCAGGCCTGAAACCAGACTGTGAATGGTCTAGAAAATTGATATCTTCCAAGAATCCCTGGATCTGAGAAGCAACCACCCGCTCCAACACCTTGCCCAAAAAAGGGAGGTTGGAGATCGGCCTGTAGTTATTAAGAATGGAGGAGTCCAGGGATGTCTTTTTAAAAAATGGGCCTAATTATTGCCTTTTTTAGGCTAAATCCCTTGCTCCAGCGAAGAGTTTATTATTCTCATAAACCAATTTACCAAATCTCGCTTGGTCGATTTAATTAACCAAGAAGGGCAAGGGTCAAGAATACAGGTGGTCGCTCTCTTTGCTCCAAGGACCTTGTCCACGTCATCAGGTTGCACAAGCTGAAATGAATCCATTAAGATCAGACAGACAGATGTCTCAGGCACCTCACTTGGCATTGCATTAACACCGGCGTCCAACTCAGAGCGTATCTGAGTGACTTTGTCTGCAAAAAAGTGTGCGAAATCGCTGCACTGGGTTGTCAGAGGTCTCCTCCCCCTGCAATGGGTGGAGGATCTCCGCAACAACCCGAAACAACTCCATTGGTCTATTTGCTGCAGACGCTATGCTGGCAGTCAAGAAAGCCTTTCTGGCTGCCTGCAAAACCGCGTAGTAGGCCTTAATGGCAGCTCTAGTCCGTGTTCGGTTGGCTACCCTGCAAGTTTTTCACCAGCAGCACTCTAGACCCCTTTTCATCCGCTTCATCACAGCCAGCTCCTCTGTGAACCAGGGAGCCCTAGTGTTATGGTTGAGCCTTATGGCTCCGATACTGGGAGATGTGGTCGTAAGACTCCTCGGGAGTCAGATACTCTCGAGGAGCGAGAAAGGAAGCGGCTGCGGGATATCTTTGCAGAACCATCTGACGAGGATTCCTTTGAGGGTTTTACTGAGAGAATGGAGGAAGAGATGGTTGGCTCAGAGGAGGATGACATGGAATGGACTCGTGTGAGGGAGGATTTGGGTGCCACTGGCAATGATAGTATGGAAGGCGATTGGGGACCTTCAGGATTAGACCCGTGGACAAGCTGGAGGGATGGGACGGGATCCACAGCTGGGGATGCTGTGGGGCGTAGTCAAAGGTGTTTCAGTTCTGATGAGGAAAGTGATGAGGAAACGCCTGGAACTAGGGTAACAGCTTATAGTGATGAGGAGCTGTAAACTGGCATAAAATGGGGTTTGGAAGCAATGGCTAATTGCGTTGGGCAAGGTAATCTGGACGAACGCTTGGGCTCTGTGTGGGAAATTCCTGAAGACGGGTGTGATTCGTTTGCTGATGTGATGACCCATGGGCCTTGTAGTCCTGCTCAGGACATTGTAATTCCTGATGAGGAGGAAAACTTGGGTTTTTTACCTTCCCAGTCAGAACTGGATTCCTCTCAGCCAGATCTTTCCCAGGCAGATCTGGGAACCTTGCACCTGCAAGAAAGTTGTCTCCCAGAAGTATGTCAAACAACCCCAGAGCCTACTTCTCCCGTGTTCTTGCGCCGGGAGTTTTGTAAACAACAGAGAAGTTTGGAATCAGCTTCGCGCAGGAGTGCGAGGATTGCAGCTAAGAATGTGGCCAATTAAGACTGCTTCTCGTGAGAATCTTTGGGGAGTCTCACATCTGGTCTCAGACTTTAGCTTTCGGTTCTGATTCCCAGAGAACTGCTTCGGCGGGAAAGTTAGACTCTATTTAGGTGTTTTACCCGCGTAGTAACTTCGCGGAGTCAATTCGTCAGCCTACGGAGCGAGTTGTGTCTGGACAGCGCGCTCCGATTCAAGCCTCGCTCCTGCTCAAGCCTTGCCTTGCTTTCCAGCCTTCGTCTTGCTTCCCAGCCTTGTTTACCTACGGACTTTGCCTTGTTGCCCAGGACCAATCCTTGCCTTGTATCACGGATTTTACCAAGTTATTCCACGGATCTTGTTCTTGTTCCTTGTTACCTTGTTCCACGTTTTAAGCCTTGCTTCAAGTATCGAGTTATTTCCTAGCCTTGCTCAAGTTTATGGACTAAAGGACCTTGTCATCTCCCCTCACTTTGCCTGGCAAAGTGAGTGTTTCGGTTACTGGATTACAACTTCGGACCTTAATATTTCATATTGGACAACGTTTTTTTGGACTATTTCATATACTTGCTTTTATTAACCTTATATATTCCTTCAATAAAGATATTAGTTAGATTCTGGCCTCTGTGTTTGGTTATTGGTGCCTTTGCAACCTGGGTCGTGACAGTTTGACTCCGCCACCCATAAGCACCAATTAACCAAGGCCAGAATGTCTACCGGAACCGTGCCGGGTGGGCAGCCGCTTACCTACACCATCGACAAGGATGAGGTGGATCGCATCCGCGACAGACTCAACGCCCAGGATGGAGAAATAAAGGGCTTGCGGGAGCGCGGAATCCGCCTCCCGGCCATGGCGTTGCCTACCAAGTTTACTGGAGAAGCTTCTAAGGTTCATGTTTTCCGTCGCCAATGTCAAGCTTATCTAGAGGCCCGTGATGCCGAGTTTCCCCAAGAAGACATCAAAGTGGCGTGGGTTTACAGTCTTCTAGACGGGCCAGCGGCCAATTGGGCGACGGCACTGTTCGACCAAGCCTCTCCACACCTAAGATCAGCGCAACACTTCTTGGACCACCTCAAGGAGACTTGGGGAATCGAGGACAATTTGGAGGCAGCCGGGCACAAACTCCGTCGCCTTTTCCAAGGAGACAGACCTATGTCTCAGTATATAGCCGAGTTCCGAGTGCTGGCCCACAACACCGGCTGGAACGATGTAGCCCTCAGAGGACAATTCCGGGAGGGTCTCAACATTGAAATGCTGGAAGAAATCTCCAAGGTGGATCCTCCCCAGACCCTTGAGGCACTCATTGATCAATGTTTACGGGCTGAAGTCATGATTGCCAACAGGAAACAGTGGGTTCGAGGCCAGGGCAGTAGAGCCGGGGCAAACCCCCCCGCTCCCACCAGCGTTCAGCCACGTCCAGTGTGGAGACCCCCACCGCCAACCCCATACCCCAGAGGAGGCGAGGAGGTGCCGATGCAGTTGGGCAATGTGCGTCCCAGACTGGATGCCGCCGAGAAGGCCCGTCGTCAACGCTTGAACCTCTGTTGGTACTGCGGGAATGGGGGCCACTTCGCCAGAGAGTGCCCAGCCAAAGGGAAGCCTGCCGCCCGTCTTGCGGCGGCGTCCTCCACGGAGACGAAGGCGTCTGAGCCGACTGGCACACAGCCGGCGGGGGAAGCCAACGACCGGGTGTAGAGAGGCTCGCCAACCCGGTCAAAAAATCTATTCAAGAGCCGCCAACCGGGGTCCTGTTCCTTCTCGTGGTCACATTATGGTCAGCAAAAAGGGGACCCGTCATGATCCACGCCATGATAGACTCTGGAGCTACCAACAATTTCATTGATAGAGAGTATGCCGACTCTCTGGGATTACAATATCATGATTTCAAGAATGCCCGTGTGGTGCAAGCCATAGACGGCCGCCCCCTCAAGACGGGCCCCGTAAGTCAGTGGTCGGAACCCACCAGGATGTGGATAAGGGAACATATGGAAGAGATTTCCTTCTTTGTTACCGAGGTTCCCCATTTCCCTGTGATTTTGGGAATCCCATGGCTGACTCTCCACGACCCTAACATCTCCTGGTCCAACAGAGAACTGCAGTTTGCTTCACCGTATTGCCAAAACCATTGCCTCGTAGCCAAGGTCTGCCATGCCACAGACACCGAGCCCATCATCACCTTGCCAAAGAAGTACTCCGAGTATTGGGATGTATTCAATGAGAAAGAAGCCGAAAAATTACCCCCACATAGACCTTATGACTGTGCCATTGACTTGGTGGAGGGGGCCCCGATCCCGCGAGGGCATCTCTACTCCCTGACCGAACCAGAGCAAGAAGCTCTCAGGGAATTCATAGAGACAAACCTTCGCAAGGGATTCATCAGACCCTCTCAATCCCCAGCCGCCTCCCCAGTGATGTTTGTGAAGAAGAAGTCAGGGGAACTACGCTTGGTGGTGGACTACAGAGCATTGAACAATATCACCAAGCGGAACAGCTATCCCCTGCCCTTAATCTCGGATCTACTGGATCGGCTTCGAGGAGCCAAGGTTTACACCAAGCTGGATCTTCGGGGGGCTTACAACTTAGTTCGCATCAGGGAAGGGGACGAGTGGAAGACCGCCTTCCAGACCAAATTCGGATTATTCGAGTCCCGAGTTATGAATTTCGGTTTATGCGGAGCTCCCGCAACGTTCCAGCATTTTGTCAATGACATTTTTCAGGACTATCTAGACAGGTTCTTGATAATCTACCTGGACGATTTTTTGGTGTTTTCTAGATCACAATCAGAACATGAGAACCACGTCAAAATGGTGTTACAACGACTGCGGGATCATGGACTTTATGCCAAGCTGGAAAAATGCGCCTTTGATCTACAAGAGGTAGATTTCCTTGGTTACCGCATCTCGCCTCTAGGGCTTTCCATGGATCCAGCCAAGGTTTCAGCAGTATTGGAATGGCGGGCGCCAACTAACAAGAAAGAGGTGCAGCGTTTCTTGGGGTTCGCGAACTATTACCGCAAGTTCATTCCAGATTTTGCCCGCTGGTCCGACCCCATCACTAGCTGCATCCGTGGAAAGCAGCCTTTCCGCTGGACTGATCAAGCAGAGAAAGGGTTCCAGCAACTAAAGAAACTATTCACCTCCCAGCCAATTCTACAGCACCCAAATCCTGGAACCCCTTTTGTTGTGCAAGCGGACGCCTCTGATGTGGCAATTGGGGCTGTACTCTTACAACCGGTGGGAGATCACCTCCATCCCTGTGCCTTTTACTCTCGTCAACTAACCACACCAGAGAGGAATTACACCATTTGGGAAAAAGAACTACTGGCCATAAAGGCAGCCTTTGAAACTTGGAGACATTGGCTAGAAGGGGCCAAATTTCCCATTGAAGTCCATACTGATCATCGTAATCTAGAACATCTAAGAACTGCCCGCAAACTGAATCAGAGGCAGCAACGTTGGGCTTTATTCTTCGAACGTTTCAACTTCCAGATTCATTACGTGACCCCAGCCCAGACCAAGCAAGCAGACGCCCTGTCACGTAAACCGGAATACGCTGCAGGACGTAAGGAGACCTTTGAATCCCAACTATTACAACCCGAGAACTTTGCCACGCTCACAGTGGGGAACACCAAATCCATTTCCATTGGTTCAACTTCCTCTACTCCAGGACCCATCTGTGCTCAAGAAATCAGGGCTAGTCAGCAAGCAGATGCCTGGGCGCAGGACCAACTTCGCCAAGGTCTGCATTTTCCCTTTTCGCTTAAAGATGGGCTGCTTTGCTATAGAAATCATGTTTATATCCCACCCGGACCGGGCAGGGAAAAAGCGCTTCGTCTGTGTCATGACTGCAAACCAGCAGGACACTTCGGACTATTTAAAACCATGCATCTGATCCTAAGGGATTTTTGGTGGCCCAAGATCCGCAAGGATGTGGAAAAATATGTCAACACCTGCCCAGTATGTCAGCGCTCCAAGATAAGAAGGGAGAAGCCCTCAGGGCTTTTACACCCCCTTCCTACCCCATTTCGCCCATGGGAAATAATTTCTGCGGATTTCATCACTGACCTACCACCTTCCTGTGGATTCACCACGATCTTAGTGGTGGTGGACCTTTTCACCAAGTTAGCCCATTTCATTCCCTGCGAAGGCCTCCCCACGGCCAAAGAGACTGCGGATCTATTCCTTCAACATGTTTTCAGACTACATGGATTGCCCAAGAGTTTAGTCACAGACCGTGGATCTCAATTCACCTCTCGTTTTTGGAAGGCACTACAAAAACTATTGGGCATAGACTCTCGCTTATCTTCAGCTCATCATCCCCAAACAGATGGGCAAACGGAGCGCACCAATGCCACTTTAGAGCAGTATCTTCGCTGCTATGTAAATTACCAACAGGACAATTGGGCTTCTCTGTTACCACTGTCAGAGTTTGCCTACAACAATGGAGTTCAAGCTTCTACAAAAGAAACGCCGTTCTTTGCAAACTACGGCTTCCATCCACGTTTCTTTCCCCCTGTCATTGAAACTTCAGAAGTTCCCGCAGCAGAGGATTGGCTGCAGGAACTCACAGCGGTGCAACAACTTTTGCTCCAGCAACTGGACCAAGCCAAGGAGGACTATAAACGCCACGCTGACAAACACCGCCAGCCGGGCCCTGAAATCAAGGTAGGAGAACGGGTTTTTCTGTCCACTCGCTTTCTGCCCTCCCACCGCCCTTGCCGGAAGTTAGATGCCCGTTTCATTGGCCCCTATCCAGTGGTGGCGCAATTAAACCCCGTGACTTTCAAACTCCAACTTCCGCGTTCAATGCGCATTCACCCAGTGTTTCACCGTTCCCTGCTCCTTCCGGCGGATGGTGTGCGTCCTGATACAGACCAACCGGCCCCCCCCTCCTGTTTTGATGAATGGGGAGGAGGAGTTCGAGGTTGAGGACATTTTGGATTCTCGCTTTCATCGCCGCCGCCTACAATATCTCATTGACTGGGTGGGTTTTGGCCCTGAGGAACGCTCTTGGGAAGACGCCTCCACAGTCCATGCTCCTGATCTAACCCGCCGCTTTCATCAGACCTATCCCGCCAAGCCGCGACCTCGCGCCTCGGGGAGAGGGCCCCAGTTTGGGAGGGGCCTTGAGGAGGGGGATAGTGTGATGACCCATGGGCCTTGTAGTCCTGCTCAGGACATTGTAATTCCTGATGAGGAGGAAAACTTGGGTTTTTTACCTTCCCAGTCAGAACTGGATTCCTCTCAGCCAGATCTTTCCCAGGCAGATCTGGGAACCTTGCACCTGCAAGAAAGTTGTCTCCCAGAAGTATGTCAAACAACCCCAGAGCCTACTTCTCCCGTGTTCTTGCGCCGGGAGTTTTGTAAACAACAGAGAAGTTTGGAATCAGCTTCGCGCAGGAGTGCGAGGATTGCAGCTAAGAATGTGGCCAATTAAGACTGCTTCTCGTGAGAATCTTTGGGGAGTCTCACATCTGGTCTCAGACTTTAGCTTTCGGTTCTGATTCCCAGAGAACTGCTTCGGCGGGAAAGTTAGACTCTATTTAGGTGTTTTACCCGCGTAGTAACTTCGCGGAGTCAATTCGTCAGCCTACGGAGCGAGTTGTGTCTGGACAGCGCGCTCCGATTCAAGCCTCGCTCCTGCTCAAGCCTTGCCTTGCTTTCCAGCCTTCGTCTTGCTTCCCAGCCTTGTTTACCTACGGACTTTGCCTTGTTGCCCAGGACCAATCCTTGCCTTGTATCACGGATTTTACCAAGTTATTCCACGGATCTTGTTCTTGTTCCTTGTTACCTTGTTCCACGTTTTAAGCCTTGCTTCAAGTATCGAGTTATTTCCTAGCCTTGCTCAAGTTTATGGACTAAAGGACCTTGTCATCTCCCCTCACTTTGCCTGGCAAAGTGAGTGTTTCGGTTACTGGATTACAACTTCGGACCTTAATATTTCATATTGGACAACGTTTTTTTGGACTATTTCATATACTTGCTTTTATTAACCTTATATATTCCTTCAATAAAGATATTAGTTAGATTCTGGCCTCTGTGTTTGGTTATTGGTGCCTTTGCAACCTGGGTCGTGACAGCTGACTACGTAAGTTACCAAGGACACTGGGCATAGACGGCGGGAGGAACTGTGTGGGCTTTTGTTGTGCAACCTGTGCTTAATCTTAATAGCTTGGACCTCCGTCGTCTTCTTGACGGACGCCATCTGTTTATTCTGGACTGACTGACTGACTGACTGACTGACTACGGCCTCGGACTCTCCTTCCTGTGATTATCGTTGGACCTGGTGAACTACAAACGTCTGTACCTGCCTTACGACCTTCGGACCGGATTGGAACTTCGCTGACCGCTTCTGCCCTTGAATGCTGCGTTTGTATCTGGAAATTGCTTGCTGTGTGGAGGAGTAACCTCTTAGTTACTCAAACATAGCTTTTGGCAGCAGAGAAGCATCTGCTGCCAGTTTTTTGTATTCCTTTGAACTTTTTGTTCACCAGCTTTTGTTTGTTTTAGTCCCAGGCTGAAGTAAGCTTTTTTGGTTTAACCCGGATTAAACTCCGGTTTAATCCGGTTTATCTTTTGAACGTTTTCCTTGTGTCTTTTTACTTTTAAGGCCAATGTTTGCCTAGCCCTTGTCTTTTACGGGCATTTTTGGTTCTGTAACTCCAATAAACTTTGTTATATCTTATCTTGTGGCGTTCTGTCCTTGACAGATTGCCCAACGCCCATAAAAAAAGTTTTTTCTTAGTAGTTAATTGCGTCAAGAAGACGATGGAGGAGCTCAAGGCTCGCTTTGATCAGTTGCAGGCTGCTTTTTACGCTGCACAAGCAGCACAGCCAGCCAAAGGACATGTTATGACTCCCGAACGTTTCGACGGGTCTCGGAACAAACTGCCTACCTTTTTGGCACAAATTGAACTCTATTTTTCCCAGATTAGTGTACAAGCTTTTCCTACGGACACTAGCAAGGTGGCATTTATTTTGAGTTTATTGACTGGTCCCGCAGGACAATGGGCCACTAATTTGATTTTGGGAAATGACCCAGTCAAGGACAATTTAAGTGATTTCAAAAAATTATTAACTGACACTTTTGGGGATCCCCTCCGTATGGAGAATGCTAGCTGGGCTCTTTATCGGTTGAAACAGGGAAAGGGGACTGTTTTGGATTATTTAAATAAGTTTAACTCGTATCGACATCAGTTAGACTGGGGGGAGAATGCATTTATGCTTTTGTTTATTGCGGGTTTAAATGACTACCTCCAGGATGAATTGGCACGTTTAGAGCCGGCAGAAAGTTGGGATGCCTTAATAGCTAAAGTGTTGCATTTGGACGCCCGGTTCGAATCCCGTAAACAGTCTAAAGCTATGTCTGCGCCACCTGTGTTTGAGCCTAAGGCACTTGTGACAAAGGGGGACGAACCTATGGAACTCGGGGTGTTTAAAAAACTATCGCAGAAAAAAACCGTAGGAGACAACTGGGGTTGTGTTTGTATTGTGGGAATGCTGGGCATTTTGCCAGAACTTGTAATGTTAAACCTTCCCAGCTTTCGGGAAAAGGCCAGCCCTAGTGCGACGTGAGTCCAACGCATTAGGGCTTTTAAAGCAGTCAACTGAGGGGAAGAAACATGTCTTTGTACCCATTTCTTTATCTGTTGGGGGAAAAGAACTTGCTTCTACTTTGGCACTGCTGGACTCAGGGGCTACGGTCTCATATGTGGATGTTGGGTTTGCAAGGAAGCATGGACTTCCTGTAGTGCGTAAAGCATGCGATGTATGGGTGGAAGGGGCGGATGGGAGATTATTGGAGACTGGGGTGGTTAATCATGAGACATCAGAGATAACGTGGGAGGTACAAGGAGTAACGGGAAAGTTTGTTTGGGATATTACACGATTACCAAGGTATGACGTGATCCTGGGAATTGATTGGTTAACCTTAGTAAATCCTCAAGTGGACTGGGTAACGCGTACTATAGCTTTTAAGAGGCAGGAATGTTTTGCTCTAAACCCTTCTCAGGTTGATATGGAGGGAGTGCCTGGTGAATATGGGGAATTTCAAGACGTATTTTGTAAGAAAGAAGCAGATAAGTTACCGCCTCATAGACCATACGATTGTGCCATTAGACTAGTGGACGGTGCAAAATTGCCAGCAGGAAGGTTGTACGCCTTAACAGTACCAGAAAGGCAAGCCTTGAGAGAATTCCTTGACGAAAACCTAGCTAAGGGGTTTATTCGCCCATCTAGCTCTCCAACTGCTGCACCTGTGTTCTTTGTAGCTAAAAAGACAGGAGAACTCAGGTTGGTTTGTGATTACCGGGTTCTTAACAAGCACACCATTAGAGATAGGTACCCGCTACCTCTGATTTCGGAATTACTATCGAGGGTGCAAGGGGCTAAGATCTTTACCAAGCTTGACCTGCGGGGGGCGTATAACTTGATTAGAATACGGGAAGGTGATGAATGGAAGACGGCATTTAACACGTGTTTCGGATGCCACGAGTTCCGTGTAATGCCTTTCGGACTTTGCAATGCGCCTGCAGTCTTCCAAAGGTTCATAAACGATGTATTTAGAGACTTAATTGATCAATTTGTGGTGGTTTATTTGGACGATATATTAATTTTCTCTAAGGATGAAAAAGAACACCGACAGCATGTTAAGCAGGTACTACACCGCCTACAGGCTAATGGGCTTTTCGCTAAGGCTTCTAAATGTGTTTTTCATGTACCTGAAGTTGAGTTCCTGGGACATGTAGTTTCCGGAAAGGAACTCAAAATGGATCTGCATAAAGTTGACGCAGTCAACTCATGGCAAGAACTTAAGACTAAGAAAGATGTGCAGCGGTTCTTAGGCTTCGCTAACTACTACCGGGAGTTTATCCCAAACTTGGCCAAACTCACGGTACCTTTAACGCAACTCTTGCGTAAGAAACAACCGTTTGTGTGGGGACGGGAGGCTCACGATGCGTTCTTACAGTTAAAGTCTAGCTTCCAGGCAGACAATATACTAATACATCCGGATGTGGACAAGCCGTTCATAGTAGAAGCAGACGCTTCTAGCTATGCATTGGGGGCTGTATTATCTCAAAGGGATTCATTAGGGACTTTGCGTCCCTGTGGATTTTACTCTCGGCAACTAACACCGTTTGAACAAAATTATACCATATGGGAGAAGGAATTACTGGCTATCAAGGTGGCGTTTGAGGTGTGGCGGCACTGGTTAGAGGGCGCACGGCATCAAATTGTGGTCAGATCTGACCACAAGAATTTGGAACATTTGCAAACGGCCAAGAAATTAAATCAACGCCAGATTCGATGGGCTTTGTTTTTCTCAAGGTTTAATATTAAGGTTCAGTTTGTGGAAGGGAAGGCAAATTTGCGGGCAGATGCATTGTCTCGCAAACCCGAGTTTAAGAGCAGTGAACAGGTAGTGTGCCAGACAATTTTGCCTACGGCCTCTTTATGTGTAGTGGAAAATGAGATGGGATTACATGCTCAAATCCTAGAGGCTCAGAAGGAAGATAACTGGACTCAAGAGCAACTCATACTATTGTCAGTAGGGAATCGTACAATGTTGCCTCATTTACAAGATCAGGATGGCGTACTGGTACGCAATGGACAGGTTTATGTACCAGTGGGGGCACTCAGGTTGGAGGTCATTAGAGCACATCATGACGAACCCATGGCTGGGCATTTTGGCAGATTTAAGACCGTACAGCTCATTACCAGAAACTACTGGTGGCCAAAGATGCGACAAGACATTCTTCGCTTCTGTGATAGCTGCGCTGTTTGCCAGCAGAGTAAGACGCCTGTTGGGCGCCCTAGAGGTTTACTATCTTCCTTGCCTGTCCCTGAGAGACCATGGCAAATTATTTCCATGGATTTCATTTCTGATTTGCCTAAGTCTGGGGGTTATACATGTATTTGGGTGGTGGTGGATTTATTTTCTAAAATGGCTCATTTTATACCATGTTCGACAATCCCAGCGGCTCCTACATTGGCGTTATTGTTTACCAAACACATTTACCGTTTACATGGCGCTCCTGAGGTGATTATTTCTGACAGAGCTCCACAATTTGTGTCGCGTTTTTGGAGACACTTCCATGAGTGTTTAGGAACTAAATTGAATGTCTCCTCAGCTTTTCATCCGCAGACGGATGGTCAATCTGAAAGAGTTAATGGGTTGTTGGAGCAATATTTACGTTGTTTCTGTTTAGACCAACCAACTGCTTGGGTAAAATGGCTATCGGTGGCTGAGTTCGCCTATAACAACGCGGTGCATACGTCTAGTCAGCATACCCCATTTGAGCTGACTTACGATTTCCATCCACGGGGAGGTGTGGCGCCGTCAACCAATGTGGTTTCCTCTGACCCGGTGTACCGTTCTTCTGAAATGGCTGCTTTGCATGATGTTGCTCGTCGTTTACTATTAGAAGCTAAGGCAGCGCAAAAGACTCAAGCTGACCGTCATAGACAAGCAGGGGAAGAGTTGGAAGAGGGGGATTTGGTATGGTTGTCCTCTAAGTACATTAAACAGGCTGGGGGAAAGTTTGCGCCACGGTATTTGGGACCTTTTCCTATTGTTAAAAAGATTTCTTCGGTAGCATTTCGTTTGCGTTTGCCCTCTACTTTTAAGATCCATCCTGTTTTTCACCGTTCTCTGTTAAAATTAGATACCTCTGGACGTCGTGGTGCTGTAGCTGAAGACATCACTGCCGTCTCTCCGCCTTTGGAGGAGGAGGCCTTTGTGAGGGGGGATAGTGTTATGGTTGAGCCTTATGGCTCCGATACTGGGAGACGTGGTCGTAAGACTCCTCGGGAGTCAGATACTCTCGAGGAGCGAGAAAGGAAGCGGCTGCGGGATATCTTTGCAGAACCATCTGACGAGGATTCCTTTGAGGGTTTTACTGAGAGAATGGAGGAAGAGATGGTTGGCTCAGAGGAGGATGACATGGAATGGACTCGTGTGAGGGAGGATTTGGGTGCCACTGGCAATGATAGTATGGAAGGCGATTGGGGACCTTCAGGATTAGACCCGTGGACAAGCTGGAGGGATGGGACGGGATCCACAGCTGGGGATGCTGTGGGGCGTAGTCAAGGGTGTTTCAGTTCTGATGAGGAAAGTGATGAGGAAACGCCTGGAACTAGGGTAACAGCTTATAGTGATGAGGAGCTGTAAACTGGCATAAAATGGGGTTTGGAAGCAATGGCTAATTGCGTTGGGCAAGGTAATCTGGATGAACGCTTGGGCTCTGTGTGAGAAATTCCTGAAGACGGGTGTGATTCGTTTGCTGACTACGTAAGTTACCAAGGACACTGGGCAAAGACGGCGGGAGGAACTGTGTGGGCTTTTGTTGTGCAACCTGTGCTTAATCTTAATAGCTTGGACCTCCGTCGTCTTCTTGACGGACGCCATCTGTTTATTCTGGACTGACTGACTGACTGACTGACTGACTGACTACGGCCTCGGACTCTCCTTCCTGTGATTATCGTTGGACCTGGTGAACTACAAACGTCTGTACCTGCCTTACGACCTTCGGACCGGATTGGAACTTCGCTGACCGCTTCTGCCCTTGAATGCTGCGTTTGTATCTGGAAATTGCTTGCTGTGTGGAGGAGTAACCTCTTAGTTACTCAAACATAGCTTTTGGCAGCAGAGAAGCATCTGCTGCCAGTTTTTTGTATTCCTTTGAACTTTTTGTTCACCAGCTTTTGTTTGTTTTAGTCCCAGGCTGAAGTAAGCTTTTTTGGTTTAACCCGGATTAAACTCCGGTTTAATCCGGTTTATCTTTTGAACGTTTTCCTTGTGTCTTTTTACTTTTAAGGCCAATGTTTGCCTAGCCCTTGTCTTTTACGGGCATTTTTGGTTCTGTAACTCCAATAAACTTTGTTATATCTTATCTTGTGGCGTTCTGTCCTTGACACCTAGTGCGTCGGTGGATAGAGAGGGGCCATTCAGGGGCGAACGTGTCTATCGCCCTGGTCATCTCGCTGTTATAGCAATCGACCAAGGCATCGACACGATCATCAGTCTCTATGACAGGAAGATCTCCAAGAGACCTCAGGAAACCATCTGGATCCATAAGCCTCCTGGGGCGGACCATCTTAATCGGTCCACCACCCCTGCGGAGGTTAGCGGTTGCGGTTAGTCTTAAAGTGACCAGATGGAATATTTTGCTCTTCCACCACAATCACACCACCGTCCGCAATAAAAACTAGGTCCAGTGTGTGTCCTGCCTGATGGGTGGGTCCAGTTATAACTTGGGACAGCCCCATGGTTGTCACGGTAGCCATGAAATCCTGTGCTGCACTTGTTATAGAGGCCTCTGCATTGATGTTGAAATCCCCCAGCATCACTAGGCGCTGGGAGACCAGCACCACACCAGAGACCACTTCTGCAAGCTCAGGCAGAGAGACTGCTGTGTTGCAGGGGGGACGGTACACCAGCAGAATCCCCAAACTGTCCCGGACTCCCACTTTCAGGAGGACACACTCAAAACCCGAACACTGCAGAACGGCACACCTGGCCACGGCGATGGACTTCCGAAAGACCACTGCAACCCAGCCTCCCCGCCCCCTGGGCCTGGCCTGCTGATGCACCCTGAAACCAGGAGGACACGGTGAGATTTACCCCACCCAGCTCGTCCAACCAGGTCTCGGTAATGTAGGCCAGGTCCGCCCTCTCATCTAGGATTAGATCCTGGATGATAGAGGTCTTACCGTTGACGGACTTGGCATTCAGTAGCAGAACCTTAAGCCCAGGGGGGTCTGTCATGAGGACTACCACACCTAGCCTTCTTCAGGGTCACAAAGGTTCTATTGTGCTTCTCCCTGGGATAATGGCGACCGTTCTTCCTCCTCCCCCACACAACCTCAATATTTTCCCCCCAGAAACTGCCCCCCCCAAGGGAGCCAGGCAAGGCAGAACTACCAACTAGGGAACCTAGTCAGCTCTCCATAGAAAGAGAACCATATGGAGACCTGTCTTGTGTTGAGGCTAGGGGTATTTCTTGTGAAAACAGTATGAGGGACTCATCCCGGATGCTGGGTTGACTACTAGGTGGACTATAAAGCGGTAGAATTTGTGAGCAGGGTTGGGAAAATGGATGGGCAAAAACTTGTGGTACTAAGGAGCAAGAATCTACATTATGGGGGGGGGGGCTGTCTGAGGAGTTTGGGATAGAATTGTCACTAGTGGATGATAAATCTAGAGGATGTGATTTTAGACTGGTAATAAGGGGGCTCTAGAAGCTAGTAACTCCCTGATGGTGAAAATGTCTTCAAATGTGATCAGAAGACGTGTAGAGCGGTCATGTGACTGGAAGTCTCTATGCAGCCAATTTAGGGACTCAATATTGATTTCTAAAAAGCTCCTAGATAATATTTGGGCCAGAGACTTCTGGACCGCTTTCCTAGAGCCCCATTTGCCCCTATTTTGAAACGAGTCCGTGATTTCAAATGCTAGTTGGTTCGAAGTTAACAGGTGATGATTTGTGAAAGGTGGTGAACACATTGCAGACTCACATGATTCTTTATAAGGTCCTTCTGTAAGCCCTGAGCCATATTCCCAAACCCGGGCTTCACTTGATCCCCAACGTCCTGGACCAACTCTTCACCTCTTCTATATTCCCTAGTTAAAGCCAACTAACTGATCATTAACATTCATTGGTGCATTTTCCTTACTCCAATTATTAGGATTCACAAACTTGCACAACTACACTCAAGTTGGGCCACTTATACAAACAATGCTAAGCATTTTAAAAAAAACCCTGAGAAATCATTTGGAAGCTTTGGGAGTAGACTACAGCCTCTTGCAGTGAAGCGGTACCTCCAAACAGCCGCTCTCACTGCCTGGTTCATCAAGCTGCTGCTTTGTTCATTTTTTGGCAGGTGGTCTCTGAGCTACATGTGTTCAGTGCAATCCGGCCTTGGCGCTTCAGAGATTACAACAAGGTAAAGTCTGCTGTTTTTAATTATGAGCATATTGGGGGGTGTGAGAGGAGGATTCCTCATCCCCTTCAATCTTTGTGCCACTCCAACATTGCCACATAATGCAATTAACCTATTTTTAAGTGTGCTGGATTTTTTTAGAAACAAATTAAATTTTGAGATAGGCTGGAAACGTAGAATGAAGTACATTCCTAGTGGAGTTTTCTTTGATGTCTACTTGGATTTTAGAACAATAGCATGATTATCGTTGTCATTAAGTGCATCTTACCTCCTGGGAATCCCAAAATATTTCATGAAATATGTTGTTGAAGGCTTTCATGGTTGGAATCACTGGGTTGCTGTGAGTTTTCCGGGCTATATGGCCATGTTCCAGAAGCATTCTCTTCTGAGGTTTCACCCATATCTATGGCAGGCATCCCTAGAGGTTGTGAGGTCTGTTGCAGGAGTCTACCGTATACCATGCAGCTGTGGACAAGTCTACATAGGGACCACCAAACTCAGCATTGCCCAAACACGCTTCAAGGAACATGAAAGGTACTGCAGATTAACTCAACCAGAGAAGTCAGCCATAGCAGAGCACTCGGTGAACCAACCTGGACATAGCATATTATATGAGAAGATATAAATGCTAGACCACTCTAACAGCCACCATGCCAGACTACACAGAGAAGCCATTGAAATCCACAAGTATGTGGACAATTTCAATAGAAAGGAGGAAACCATGAAAATGAACAAAATCTGGCTACCAGTATTAAAAAAAAACCCCTCTAAAATCAGGACAGCGAATAAAGAACAACACTCTGAAAACAGGAGAATTCCAGACATGAAACAATCAGGGCCAGCTAACACCTTCCAACAAAGGATTCCACCCAAGCAGGAAGCAGCCAGGGTTTGAAACCGCAAGGCTATTCAGTGCCAATCAAGCTGGCTAATTGTAACATTTACATTTGCCTCAAACAGACAAGAGTTCTTTCTCCTACCCTGGACATTCCACAGATATATAAACCCCACTTGCCTAGTTTCCAACAGACCTCACAACCTCTGAGGATGCCTGCCCTAGATGTGGGCGAAACATCAGGAGAGAATGCTCCTGAAACATGGCCATACAGCCCAGAAAATTCACAGCAACCCTATTTCATGAAATAATAGAAGCCACTTCAATTAATTGTCCCAACCAGCATAGACATAGAATATCCCAGACCGCATATTTGGTAGGTATACTGGCTGGGAGACTCTGAGAGTTGTAGTCCAAAAAATGTCACTTTCTTGTGCTCTGACCATGGGGTGATTTGACAGCATCACCTCATTTCATGTGTTACTCATATGAAGAGTTGAAATATGTTGTTAAAAAGGGGCTGCATAGTTGAGCCTTTAGTTCCATCTCAGTATTGTATGATTCTTTCTACCCCTGCCCTTGGCTGTCTGCACATTAATTTTGGCTGATGCAACAAACTCTTTGCACATATGCCTCTATGTGTGAAGTCTTCCCTGAGTTCAGGATTGATCAGGCTTCCAGAATCTGAGATCGGAAGGGTTGCAGAATTAGTGATAATTCTATAGCCCCATTCACTTTCCTTTGTGACTGCACACAAGAAATATATAAAGGAAGTTTTAAAGAAGTGCGGAAACTAAAGAAACTGGAAGACCTCATTGGGCAAGTGGCTTTATAATAATGACAGTGATGGAAGAAAGAAAACTAGAAGTCAGAAGCAAAAAGGCTGAATTTCATATTTCCACTGGCTATGTAGAGGAGTGAAGGACTGGCATGGGACTTCACAGCAAATCCCATATGTGACATGTCTACTAAGTTGTTCATCTAAGTACATTAGTGTAAATCAGTATATTGTTCCGGTCCTTGTCTACTAAGTAGCTTAGCAATAGATATTTAGTTCTAATGAAATGTCTGCTGCTTTATGGGCATCATTTTGAAATTTGGAAAATGTGAATCATAATGTTGAAGTCTTGGTTCTGGAGGTTTCTTTAGAGTCATCATTTCCCAACACCATGATAAAGTGTGCTGGTTACATTGTTTTAAAAGTCCCCAGACAGAGGCATTGACTTAATTAACCTTGTGTAAGATTTTGATCTATTCCAGCATAGTGCTCCAATAGAAGAAAATCGCCAAGTTGGTAGCTTTCCCAATATCTGATAAATACATTTCTAATATGTTTGAATTTCTTAACTCTTTGGGTCAATAGCCAGTGATTGACATATTCAGAAATAAGGATTTTTTTTAAAAAAACCCTCAAACATATTTCTTATGATGTTAACAGTCACTGCAACATCTTTCACCATTACTGCTTTGTTGTTTTGCAGCTGTGGCAGCACACACACTGTTAGCTTAACATTTGAATTCTGGACGTGGATTTTTGTATTTCCCATTTTGGCTTTTTGAAAGTGGGCATTATGCTATTTTACAGCCAGACTTTATAGTTGTAGCAATTTACCTCTTGGAGCAGTATGAAACTGTTCATTTGGGCCTGACTCTCAAAATGCACCTGGTACCAGCTGTTTGCCAAAATGTGGATCAAAGAGAAAGAGATGGATGCTGAAAAAAGTAGAAGTGTGGGTTAATAGACCAAGACATCCATTGAGCACAGCACGCTAAGCCAAGTTTGAGGGCTCTTTTCTAACATCCCTATGACTTCAAATAATCCCAAAATATAATGGAATTATAGCAAAGCATCTTCTTTTTTTTCCATTTTCAGCAAGAGAGGTGACTTTGATGCCTGTATTAAATATTATATGAAATGTTTGTTGTTAGTCCCACATACTTCTGATTCTAAAACATACAGCTGAAATGTTTGCAGAAAACAAGAAAACATTTTGATTTTTAGATCATCAACATGTGAGGAAAGATGCATTAGCCCTTTCAAATTTGATGTGCTATTTCACTCAGTAAATGATTTGTTCCAAAAATTGAACAAATATATGGGATTGCTCAGGGCCAGCCCTAGGTAATTTTCAAGTGTAAGTGAACAGAATTTTGGCGCCGCCCCCCCCCCCCCAAACCAATCACTGAAAAATAAAAGCACTGGATAAGCGAAAATGTTGGATAATAAGGAGGGATTAAGGAAAAGCCTATTAAACATCAAATTACATTATGACTTTACAAATTAAGCACCAAAACATCATGTTTTACAACAAATCAACAGAAAAAGCAGCTCAATACATAGTAATGTTATGTAGGAATTACTATATTTGCGAATTTAGCACCAAACATTGATCTGGGGTATAGGGCAGTGTGGACTCCGGTAACCCAGTTCAAAGCAGATACTGTGGGTTATTTTGCTTTGATATTCTGGGTTATATGGTGAAGAGAAGCCCAATTTGTGAAACTCCACTCAGGCAGAGGGAGTATCCTTTTTGAATCCCACCGCTGCCTCCAATTGAGGAGATGTGTGCGCGTGTGAGAAGGAGGGATGGAGGATGTGTGAATGTATGACAGGGAGGATTTAGGGGATAAGGAAGGATAACAGAACTAATGGGTTTAAATGAGTAAAGATGGTAACTTATATAGAAAAGTACGGTAACTGCCACCAATGTGAGGTAATGGTCTTCCTTCAGGCTTACAGAGAGGCAAGGAGACTTATCTTTATGAACAATAAAATTCAAGTTTATTTTGTACATAAGCGTGTGGTTTCAATCAGTAAATGTTCCAGATCTTAAGTTACAATGTAGTCTTGCTTTAATGGATATATCTTAAATAACTTCTTTTCGAACAGTAAATAAAACACCCGGTCAACTTATATCACCAGCCTTTCCCCTGAGTGAACAATAAGCTGCCATCCTTAGCTGATTCCCACAGCTCCTAATCTTTCCAAAAACCTAACAGCAACTGATCCTCTCAAAACCCTATCAGCAACTGAACTTTGAAAAAGGGAATATGCTCCAACTGTCAACTTAGCCACGCCCCCTTTCTTCTCCCAAGGGAAGCTGCGTTACCATGGCAACCTACCAAACGCTGCTTCCAGCTGGTTTCCATGTTAGGCTTTTCCTTGCTAATATATAACTCTTATTTTTTTTCTTTAACCAACAAACAAATAAAATCATATCAATAATCTCTGTATAACACATAACCTCTTTACATATGGCTGTGTGGAAGAGCCCTGAGGGTCCTTCCACACAGCCATATAACCCAGAATATCAAGGCAGATAATCCACAATAGCTGCTTTGAACTGGATTATATAGAAGTGTGGACTCAGGTAACCCAAATCAAGGCAGATATTGTGGGTTATTCTGCTTTGCTCTTCTGGGTTATATGGCTGTGTGGAAGAGCCCTGAGGGTCCTTAAGAATCCATAGCAATTAAAAGGCCACCAAAAGGGAATCTGGCCCCCGGTATTTAAAAAACTCTAAAATCAGTAAATAAATAAACAACACTCTGAAAACAGGGGAAATCCAGACAGGAAACAATCAGGGCCAGCTAACACCTCCCAACCAAGGATGCCCCCAGGGAGGAAGCAGCCAGGCTTTAAATCTGCAAGGCCATTAAATGCTAATCAAGCTGGCCAATTGCAACATTCACACTAGCCTCAAACAGATGAGAGCTCTTTCTCCCATGCTTGACTTTCCAAAGATATATAATCCCCACTTACCTAGCTTCCAACAGACCTTAAAACCTCTGAGGATGCCTGCCATAGGTGTGAGCTAACTGTCAGGAGAGAAAGCTTCTGGAACATGGCCAGGCAGCCCGGAGACCTGGCCTCAAGGGCGAAGGCCAGGCCTCAGCTGCAGAGGCAGGCTGCGGCTGCGGAGGCAGGCCAGGCCACGGAGGCAGGCCAGGCCCAGGCGCAGCCTTCCTCTCCTTCTGCTGCTTTTCCCCCTCTGCCTCCACCTATTCCGCCTCCTCCTCCTCTCGGCAGCAGTAACTTCCGTGACCCCGCCACCACTCCCCCCTTAGGGCTCCAAGTATTGCAAGGCCGTGGGGTGCTTCCACTGCCTCCTCCCACCAGTGGTGGATGCCATCCTCCGCAGCTCCCGCCGCCTGCCATTGGGGCCTCTCCTGGCCCAGGAGGAGGGGGAGGAGGTCAGAGGGTGCAAAGAGGGTGGGGGAGCCAGGGAGGGGGAGGGAAGCAGGCTGTGCCCTTCCAGATTTATGATGCCTTCAGGAACCATGTAGTTTGCCTAACGGTTGAACCGCCCTGGGATTGCTCCATCATTATTTATTTATTTATTTATTTACATCATTTATATCCCACCCTTCTCACCCTGAAGGGGACTCAGGGCGGATCACATTACACATATTAGGCAAACATTCAATGCCTTTTTAACACAGGACAAAGACGAACAACATAGCTCCGAGCGGGCCTCGAACTTATGACCTCCTGGTCAGTGACTCATTGTTCTCCCATCTGCGCCACAGCCCCGGGCTGTGGCCACGCGGTAAGATGTTTTAACATGCTTTCCAAAAACTGGTAGTGGACTGATTCAGATGTCAGACTGACTGAGAAGCAATCTCAGATCTTTGCTTTAAATGTTTAGAGATGATGATGGATTGTGGAATAATGGCTGAACTCAGGGGACCAATTCACAAATTAATTTATTCATTTATTTGTGCTAGTTTTATCGCTACCAAAATAGCTTGAAATCTGAGGGCTGTACATGCCCTTCACGAGATTGCAGAGGACCATTTATCCTTCTAGGCTCCTCTCCCCATTTTAGGGTCTTTAAAATTTTATACTTTCCATCCCAATTTGGCAAAGACAGTTCCAATTATTTTTCTGTCATATCACTTTTCAGCTTCTTTTGAAATGTCCTAATCTCTCACTCCATCCCATAGGGTAAAGGTAACAGTTAAGGTTTTCCCCTGACATTAAGTCTAGTCGTGTCTGACTCTGGGGGTTGGTGCCCATCTCCATTTCTAAGCCGAAAAGGTCAAGTGGCCAGCATGACTGCATGGAGCGTCCACCCCCTACTTTCCCCTTTTGTTCTTAACTTATTTCGGTGGCTACAAACTGAGTTCAAAGTGTACTAGTAGTGTTCACACACTTAACAGTGGTGAAGGGGGAACAGGGTCAAAATCTTGCCCTTTCCAGTAGACTTAGGACAAAACAAACTACAGCAGCTTCTTCTAGCTACTCTGTTCTCTCTCAATGTTGCAACTTTTGCAATATTGTCACTATGCTATTGTTCAGCCAGTACATATGTCCTGGTTTTTAATCTGTGTAGGAAGTTTATATAAAATGCTCCCCTACTCTCTCACAGTTCTGGGCTCAAGAGATACCTTCTTTGAATAAGGGAGTAAACAAGAGGCAACTTTTGGTTTCCTACGTAAATACAAAGTCCTCTCCTGGACTAAAAAAACGTGAGGAGTGGACTATGGGGAAAATGCCCCTTACACTTTATAGAGGGAACTTGAGGGAGCCAGGGGACTCCATGTGGCTGTTATGTGATTTTAGCTTCCTTAAATTGCAGGGTTTGGAAGCCCAGCATGCTAAGCACTGCAGCCAGAAAGGCGAAAGAAGCTGAACCGGGTTTGAAGGCAAGGCAGGGGTTTTTATTCTTCCTGGCCAGAAAAGAAATCAGCAGAGCAAGTGCTCAAAATACTGACATAAAGCATTGGAAAATACTGAGCATTTTAATTTACTTTGATAGCTACTCAAAATATCCGTGCCAATCTCTGATTGGCTGAAAAGTAGCCTAGCTAGGATCCAGGCTCCTGTTGGCTGGGGATTCCCAATTATGTCATTTCTGGTTGGTGTTCTCCAGTGGCAGGAAAAATAAACAGCGGTCATTTGTGGGTTCAAAGTTTCAGTCCATTCACTTTTCTGCCCTCAAGAGTGGTGTGAATCCCAGGAATGTATTGTGACACCATGTAAATAAGTCCTTGATTGACTTTAATTGTCCACTTAGAAATGACCATGTGGCTGGCTATACAGGATATATTTCACTGCAAATTATTCCTACATATCTTTAGTTCATGGGTTAATGCATTTTTATGTATAGTTGTTCTGAGAGAGAGAAACAAGACCCACAAAAGGTACTAAGCTCCTCCTTAGTGGCATTCAGTAACACTACAGACATTCTCTATTTTTAAGACTTACATTTATGATCTACCTCATCTCCACAGAGGAGCCTCCAGTGGCCTAGGGGATAAAAGCCTTGTGACTTGAAGGTTGGGTTGCTGACCTGAAAGCTGCCCAGTTCGAATCCCACCCGGGGAGAGTGTGGATGAGCTCCCTCTATTAGCTTCAGCTCCATGCGGGGACATGAGAGAAGCCTCCCACAAGGATGGTAAAACATCAAAACATCCAGGTGTCCCCTGGGCAACATCCATGCAGATAGCCAATTCTCTCCAGAAGCAACTCCGGTTGCTCCTGACACAGAAAAAAAAAAATCTCCACAGAGCACAAATCAGCACATCTTTTTTTTGTTTATTCAACAACCTTGTGAATTATGTTAAGATGACATAGAGATTGGCCTCTACATAGGATCGCAGGGTGAGATTTCCAGGTAAAATCCTGAGAGAAAGGGATGGATTCTTGGTGAGGCCTTGAAAATAACATTAAGCAACTAAAGTTGCTAACAGCTTGACATTTAAATGTGCACAAACATATATTTTTCTTATTTGGAAATTAAGACAAAAATCTAAGTGGGCTGTTCCCAAGTCAAGGTACAGTGAGAAGATTATTTTTCTCACCTACATGTGGGAAACAGATAAGGAACATTTATTAGAATAGTAAAAGAAAAATAACATACACAATGCGTCAAACTAAGATTGACATTTGAAAGTTGGAATCAATTAAAATTTGTAAATAGCAATAAGCTTTGTGGCCAGCTAAAGAAGCACAGAGCTTTAAAAAGCAGCCGAAGGAAGGAAGGAAGGAAGGAAGGAAGGAAGGAAGGGAGGGAGGGAGGGAGGGAGGGAGGGAGGGAGGGAGGAAGATAGGAAGGAAGGAGAGAGAGAGAGAGAGAGAGAGAGAGAATGACTGGCAGACTGGGGATTTTCACATAGCCTTCACTGCCTTCCTGGAACTGACCCTAAGAAAAGGTGAAATCCAGGATCAGGCCTTAGATTTGAATATCCTCGTCCTGAGACCTTGTCCAACATCTTAATTTGCAGACGCTCTTATTTTCTTCTCTTTGCCTTATGATTTTGCTTGAAACCCTGCTATTCTTTTGGGAAATCACAGAGACACATATCACACATAGCTAAGTCATCTCAACACCTTGGTTTACTTGAATGGGTCGATTACATTCAGCCCTCAGTATCCACAGATTCTCCCATCCATGTCTCAAAAGCATGTCTCTTTAAATCCCCCAAAGCAAACCTTGACTTTGACAAGCATCCACATATTTTGGTATCCATGGGGAGTTCTGGAACCAAAACTTGTTGGATAACAAGGACACACTGTACATGAATATGACGCAACTCACATTCACCAGTGTAGAATTATCCACGTGAAAACACACACACACACGTGTGTGTGTGATATTCTTTTTGGAAAAGTTCTTAAAACTATCTTATGGTAATTAAATACAGTGACATTGTTTCTCAAAGCAGATCTATCAGGTGGAAATAAATATCTTTTTTTCTTTTCTGGCATACTGCGCACATTTGACATTAAATTTTTTAGACACTCGAAACATGCAAGCCCTTTGAGATATACTTAGAGATGTATTTTATATGAAAGATGCTACCTACCTGCCTACACACACGTTACACTGTCTGAATCAAAAGTCTATTGAAGACCCAAGAATTAAATAGCAAAGATCATGTCAGGTCATTGTTGCATCAAATGCAAGAACAAACCTCCCACTTAAGGAAAGCTATGAGAGGTTTGCACGAAATGGCTTAGGAATCTTATGGCAGCATAACGGTGTGTTCCCTTTGCAGCATAAATTTAATCTGCTTATATTATTTTTATTAATATATATTGTTTCCTGACTGAAATGCTGCATTTCTAAAAATTGGTTTTTGAATAACTTTCTAGATCGGGGTGGACAAAGAAAGTATAGAGGCTAGACCAAGCCCTTATGTAGTATCCTCCTGGCAACAGGGGAAAGGGGTTTTTTTTGTTTTTTGGGGTTTTTTGTTTTGATAGGCCTTTGAGAACTTATTTTTTATTGGTAAAACACTTTCAATAATGTGCTGTATTGTCTATATGCAGCTTTTTAACAGATGTTTTTTAAAATAGTTTTTTAGCTAGGCTGAAGAAATGGCTTACAATCCCCCAGATGAATGACAATACAATGATGACTCAAATATCTTGCTTGTTCTGAGTGTCTATTACACTCTGACAAATGGAGGGTCTTTCTTTGGTGTTAACAATGAGGAAGGCACCAGTCCCAGCCAGCAAGAATAGTCAGCACCTAATTGGATCTGAATTACACACAGTGTGAAAAACTTACCTATGAATTCTTTACTTTCTTTTACATGCAAATAAGTGTAAGACCCTAATCTCGATCCTGGAACATTGTGACTGGAATAGGAACATTTACACCTTCTTTCACCATATTGAATTTCAAAATTCCTGCCTCTCCTACTTCCCATGAGAGATTTTTTTAAAAGACCAAGAAAAATGCCATTGGTACCTTATGGTGTTTATGTTGCATTGCCCCAAGGGCTCAGAGACCAGCTATATTAGCTTCTTAGTCATTTGAGGATGCCTCTGACTCTAATGCTGTGTTGTCGAAGGCTTTCATGGCTGGGATCACAGGGTTTTTGTATGTCTTTCAGGCTGTGTGGCCATGTTCCGGAAGTATTCTCTCCTGACGTTTCGCCCACATCTATGGCAGGCATCCTCACAACCTCTGAGAATGCCTGCCATAGATGTGGGCGAAACGTCAGGAGAGAATACTTCTGGAACATGGCCACACAGCCCGAAAGACATACAACAACCCTGTGACTCTAATATTGTTTGTGAGAGGTCCATCCTCATGTCTTTTAATTCCTGGCATTGAATGGGGGGAAATGCCAAAATTAACAACACAGTCATATTTATTTTGAAACCAAACTTTTCATCAGTGTCATCAACAGTGACAACAGCCGCTATCACTGTGGCCTCTGGAGCATTCAGTCTAAGAGGCTTCTGTTGTCTTGCAACTTCTCCCAAAGTGATATGCCACACACAGCCATCCCTGTATTTGCCAACTGACAGCTTCTCGCTGCAGGGAATCTTAGGTTCTATGGCACATTTGCCTTAGGTGTGCGGTAACAACAATTATGCCTATTCAGCTATTTGGGTGGCCTGACATGCTAAGGAAAGCTACCCAAGTGGCACAAACAAAAATGGGATCTGACAAGGTGATGAGAGCAGAATGCTCTGAGATGGCTGCCTTTTGCTTTGCCAGAATGATTGCTCAGCCACTGTGAGCCAGGAAATCAATCTATCAGGCAGTGGGCTTCTGTCCCCAATTTCCCAGAGGTAATACGAACAATGTGGCTTGGGGATACTCACATTGTCTGGCCATCTGGGTTACAAGGATGGGCATAACACTGAACACGGAACCACAGATGGTAAACTGACACAGTTGCACTACCGAAAAGAAGTGTGATATTAAGGTGCTGAACCTGGTATGTATCCATTATCATCCACACTGTGGGTTGGTGTGATTTACTCCAATAAATCTTCACTTTGTTCCCCATATGCACAACTACTTTTAGTAGTTCTTAATCTAACTGCAGGTATAAAGGTTGTATAAAGTTTGTTGAAACTTCATTACTAATTTGTCTGTACCAATGACTATTTTTCAAGAGAGCAAAAATGTCTAGCCAGTTCCATAGGAGAACTTATACATATCCCAGGCATGATATTACAGTGAGATTAAAGTGCTCAGATTCTACTTGAATTACCATAGATACTCTCTATCAAATATTGGGTTTTGTAATTTGATATATACAGATTATCCTTTATCCGGACTTCCAGAATTAGAAATACTCCAAAATTGTTCACATGAGTGGCTAAGATGGTGACATCTTTGCTTTCTGATGGTTCAATGTATACAAATTTTGTTACATACACAAATTAAAATATTGTATAAACTTACCTTTAGACTAGATGTATAAAGTATAGATGAAATGTTAGATGTTTCAACTGGGATGCATTTCAAAGATATCTCATTATAGACATATATGCAAATACAGGTATTCAAAAACCCCTAACACTTCTGGTCCCAAGCATTTTTGGATAAGAGATACCTCAAAGAAAGCCAATCACTTCTGATCTTGGAGGCTAATCAGGGTCAGTTCTCATTAGTACAGGCAGTCCCCAAGTTATGAACAGTTTGCTGTTTGTGCCCCTGTTCAGAAGATTTCACCTCACTTTCTGTCCCTGTGATAAATGGATTTAGAAAAATTTAGTTATTGTGGAAATAAGGATTGGTGATGAAGCTTCAGTGGAGACACCTTTTTCCAATGACAACTATTTCAGGAGTGATTTTCCCTTCCTAGGGGTAGATTTCTCTCACTTTCTGCTGTCTCGCCTCCATTCTTAACTATGAATAATTCGTAAGTCAGATGTTGTGGGGCCGGGCTGTGGCGCAGCTGTTGAGCAGCTGCCTTAAATCACTCTGACCATGAGGTCATGAGTTCGAGGCCAGCCCGTGGCGGGGTGAGCACCCGTCAATTAAAAAAAAAAATAGCCCCTGCTCGTTGCTGACCTAGCAACCCGAAAGATAGTTGCATCTATCAAGTAGGAGATAAGGTACCACTTATAAAGTGGGGAGGCAAGATTAACTAATTTACGACCTAGAATGAGGAAGTGCCGTCAGAGTGGATGATGAAGCAGCTGCTCCCCCCTGTGGCCAGAATCGAACATCCCCTCAGAAGAACGTTAACTTGCCTCTGCGTGTGTCTCTCAGTCTCTGTTTATGGGCATTGAATGTTTGCCCTATGTGTGTTATAATGTGATCCGCCCTGAGTCCCCTTCGGGGTGAGAAGGGCGGAATATAAATACTGTAAATAAATAAATAAATAAATTGTAACTCGGGGACTACCTGTACTTGGATAGGAAACCACCAACAGATACCAAGAGGGAAAAACTGGCAAAGCCACATCTGGAGATTCCTTGCTTAAGAAAACCTCTACCTAAGGTCTACCTAAGCTGATAAGTGACTAGAATATACATATAAACACACAAATACTAGATTATCTGGAAGAGAATCTGAAAGATCCTAAACTGCAAATCTCCAGATTTCATAGGACATTGCAGTTATAGTTAAGGTGAAATTATAGCTAAATTCTAGGTGAGGAATGCCAAGCATATCTGGAGGGATACTTGATTCCCATTGTTGCTATATACACAATCATCAAGGAATTTAGCTATATTAAAGTCCTTAGGACTTACATCTGGGGAAACGTATAAGATTATTCTGTTAGCTACTACAGTATTTTATAACCAGCACATTCTTTCTTTTTTCCTTGTAACAATTTAACCTCTCCCCCGCTCCCCCAATGGCCTCCTTCCTCTTACTGGGCTGGTTTAAGTCAATGCCATCTTCTGTTCTTGTTCTGATAAAAGCACATCATATGGCTAAACTAGTCTCTGCTGACACTTTGTAACTGCTAATTAGGCATGCCCCATACTTGGGATGCAGAGCTCTTAGCAGAGCTGATAAAATGTACAATTAATATTTTATTAATTAATGGCTACTGATTTTTTTATCAAGTATGCCCTTGAGGAAGCAACAAGTTATAATAGTTCTTTCATGCACTGTCGTTTTTCTTTGGGGGTTGAAGAGAGGGTACAAGGGGAACCTTCTGTTAATCAGGCTTACGTTTTGTTCCTCCTGATTGTGATAATGCACTAGAAGAATGATTTATTTTTCTCCTAAAAGAATTGGTAGCCATCAAAATTGCCATCAGGTCTCAGAACTTTACAGTACCTAAGTTTTCAACCGTCGATACTATAAAGAACAAAAAAAGGCAGAAGTTAGTAAGGAATGCACCAGAGGTGCCAACATCAAAAGTAAGAAAGACTGTATGAATGAAATAATGTATTCGAGATATACATGATACACAGAATCATATTTGAAAACATATAAGCCATTCTTAAATGGAATTTCAAAATCTTCCAAAACCATCCACATAATTGTCTTAGATAAGTGGTTCCCAACCTTTGGGCCTCCAGGTGTTTTGGACTTCAGCTCCCACAATTCCTAACAGCTGATAAGCTGGCTGGGATTTCTGGGAGTTGAAGTCAAAAACACCTTGAGGTCGAAAGGTTGGGAACCACTGTCTTAGATAGTGACACCTTTGCTTTTTAATAGTTTTTTTTTGTATTGTGCACAAAATTATTTAAACAATATTGTAGAAAATGGCTTTCAGGCTATGTGTATAATGTTATGTTTAGACATGGGTCCCATCTTCAAGTTATCACATTATGTATAACTAATATTCTGAAATTTTAAAAAAAATCTGAAATCCAAAATACTTCTAGTCCCAAACATTTTGAGTAAGAGATGCTCAACCTGTCTTTATAAATACAGAATAGTCTGCACGCATATAACAGTGCCTTCCCATCTTTTAAAATAGAAAGGTCTTACTGCTGAGGTCGTACATTGAATAAGTCTTCCATGTTTCGTCTCCAGTTGCTTCCCCATCAAACAAATTCAGATTTTCTTCATAATTTTAACTGTAAAATGTATTCCAACATCATATGGATCTAAGTCTAATATTTCTTTTCCTTAGAACATATATGTAGTGATTTTAGGCTAGGACTGTGGATAAGAAGGTCTGTGCCCAATGAGCTTCCACGAAATCAGATCAGCCAGGACAAAGAACAAAGCACTCTGGGTTGAAGGCAGACTACAGAGGATTATTACAGCTTGGCCCAAATGGATGCAAGTACCAAGTCACCACTCAAAATGTACAAACATATATTTCCATTTCTCAGAAGACAAAGGTGCAAGACCTGGAAAACAAAATATGGTAATCCTGAGTGACCAGAGGCTTGGCTACCTTTTCAGAAGGCTAATGTGTTCATATTTGTTTTAGCCTTCTCTTCCATGAGAACTATAGCTAGTGACATTTAAACAGGTAAACAGTCTAAACACAGCCCTGTTAATAAAGGGATTATCTGTCTCACATGTATGCACAAAGAAAACTGTCTTATCACATCTGGGAAATTGCTGGAGGGAATTCTCTAATAGTTCAGCCACCTTCATTCTCATAAACTTATGTAAATAGGGGACACTGGGGGAAATGATATCTTCACTGTATATTTGATACAGTTTTATACATTTAAGAATTAATAGAGTATACAATTAATATAAATTACACAGAAATACTATTTAATACATTTATTAAAGGGTACAGATATGATATAGTTCGGGGTACAGTTGTTGCTGGGTCTTCCTGGAGCCTCTGGTGGCTTTGAAATAGCAAAACTTCAAAAGAGCAGAAAATGTTTAAAAAATAAAAATAAAATCATATATCCTGTTTGTAGTATCTCTGAATGTCTAGATTAATTTGGGGAGGTGATTGCCATGGCTCGACAACATACGCACTGCATGTGATAAAGTATTCCTGACTTTGATTACATTTAAAGAGTTTTCAATACCCCTGTGTATCTTAGAAAGTATTTCAGGAGTTACGTGCCATGTATACATAATTTTGTAAACATTTTTTTCCAAGTGGCTATCCCAAGCTCTGCAAAGACTGAAAATGTCCATGAGGAACAGAAGATCACAATGAATCGACTCCAACATGAGCTTATTTAATATGGTGATGTCTATAATGTTGGTTCAGCTGTTTTCTAAGGATTGTCTTATAAATCAGTATATAAGATAGTGTGGTACATTAATTCAAATCTCGCTAGGCTTGTTCAGTAGTATTAACTGGTTTAGTCCAGACTTGGCATGAGTGGCATAATGTATCTCAAAGAGCTATTGTCAGGTCAATTAGAAGTAAATGTTATCTACTCTAGCGTGTTATCTGTTACCTATAATTCTCTTTGCTGGCTTTCACTGTGCCTTTGTATTTTGTTGATTGTTTGTTGGAAATAATTTCCTCTTGCAAGAAGAAGGATTGGCTGAAAAACAGTTTCTAAATACTGTTGGATAGGGTACAAGCAACCAAAATGAATCCATCAGAGAATGCAAGATTGGGTACGATGCACAAATAAATGAACACTTACTAGAAAGAACTCAATCTTTATAAAAAATAAAAATTTCTAAACATTTTTTGAGTTCTTGATGATATCAAGGCTGACACTTCCTTCAATGTAGTGCTGCTCTAGTTTGCTCCTTTCATTTAACCTTTAGTTGCCTGGAAAAATCTACCCACCGAGGGTTCTTAACCTATCGTCCTTTACTAGTGCTGGCTAGAGTTAGTTTTGCATTTTTAGATGCAGCTAGTTCAGCACATCTGTGAGAATTTCCTAACTAGATTGCAAACAGGACACAGCCTAATACTGTTGAATGTGTTGGTATAGTCAACTTTTATAATGTTTTGTACCATTGTTTTTCTCTCCCTCGCTCCCTTCTTCTTGGGTCAGTTTGTCAAATCTCAAAACATCACTGGAATCTTAAAGAGTAGTTATGTTTTTGAGAATGTTCCATAGAGATGGCATACTGAAAAGGCTCTGGGGAAAAGGCATTTCTTTGGGCAGATGCTCATGTTTTCACCAGTTCTAGTAGCAGCAGAAATCCTTGAAAACTGCCCAGGTATTATGTGTGCTGTATGATGTGATGCGAGCTCTAGTGGTAGCAATCATTGGTGCTGTTGTTGCATCTTTCTTCTTAGCTTCACACCACTGGGAGAGGTAATCTAGAGTTTTGGAGTGTGGTGCCATTTATATGCATATAACATCCAGCTCTTTTATTCCTTTCCACCTAATTCCAAGGAAGCGGTACTAAACCGGTGCCTGGTAACTGTAAGAGACTAGATGAGGACAAAGAAATTGAAGCTTAATCCAGACAAGACAGATGTGCTCCTGGTCAGTCAAAAGACAGATCTGAGTCAGCCTTTGTTAGACAGAAGTCACACTCCCCTTGAAAATGCAGGTTCACAGTTGGGGGATATTCCTGGATTTGGATCTGAACAGGGAGGCCCAGATAACAGCAGTGACTAGTAGTGCTTTTGCACAGTAAAAGCTAGTGTGCCAACTGTGCCCATTCCTGGAGAACTTGGACCTGGTCACAGTAGTACATACCTTGGTTACATCCTGGTTGGACTACTGTAATGCGCACTACATGGGGCTGCCTTTGAAAAGTGTGCAGAAACTTCAGTTGGTCCAAAGAGCAGCAGCCAGACTCCTAAGTGGGGCTGGCTACAGGTAGCGGACAACCACCCTGTTACAGCAGCTCCACTGGTTGCCAACATGTTTCCAGGGACAATTCAAAGTGATGGTTTTGACCTACAAAGCACTGTACGGCTCTGGTCCAGGTTATCTGAAGGACTGTATCTCTTTCTATGAACCTCTGCGATTAACTAGGGAGGGCCTTACCTCTATCCTACCAAAAGTGCATTTAGTGGGAACATGGGAGAGGGCCGTTTTGGTGGCTGCTCCCAGACTGTGGAACTCCCTCCCAAGAGAGACCAGGCTGGCCCCATCCTGCTGGCCTTCCACAAGCAGGTCTAGACTTTTTTCTGCAGGCAGGCATTTAGAGAAGGATAGGGGGCACAATGCTGGGGATGCTGGGATTGGGGGTGTATTTTAATTGTATTTATTGGATTATAACTGTATTTTTAACCTAAGACACATAGTACAGTTTAATTGTTTTTTGATTTTTGCATTTGCTTTGTTTTAAAGCCGCCTTGAGTCCTCTCAGGGATAAAGGTGGGTTATAAATAAAGTAAATAATAATGATGACGACGACGATGTTGATGTATGGCAACACTAAGGTGACCCTATTACAAGGCTTTCTGAGGGTGAGTATGTGTTACTGGTCCAGGATCATGCAATGGGCTTTCATGGCCAAGCAAGGTTTGAACCCTGGTCTCCAGAGTCCAACATTCAAACCACTACACCACACTGGCTCTCTGGATACATTTCTCCCATCCCAAAATGCTTTGATATGCTTTCTTTTTTGATGCAGGGTTGCCATATAAATTCATTAACTTGGTTTTTCTGAGGTTCAGACATGGGATGCTCTTGACCCAGCAAGCCGTTTTGATTATTAGTACAATAAGTAATCTCACCTGGTCTGAATTTACACAGCAAATAGATGATACTGTTGTGTTATCTAAGCAATCAGATCTAGCTTCATGCTTACATGCTGACATAATTGAGGGCGAGTAATAGCAGCTGATAGTGAGGGCAATGTAAATAATATCAAAACATTTTTGCCAAGAAAGATAAAGGTCACTACAGAAACAAGTTATACTGTGTTTTGGTATTGCCAAAAAGTTTGTTGTTTCATTTGTTAAAGAAAAAGACTTTAAAGAGTTTTCTGTCAACTTTACAAATGTATGCTCTTTGTTTTGAGAAAGTAAAACTTTGGGAGAAAAAGATAATAATTACAGCTCAGAGCCGCTTCTACTTAACTGATACATTTTCAGCCTTGAATGTATTTGAAATTGGAACAATTGGGAAGATAGCCAGCAGCCTTCTTTAACGGAAACTACATTACTAAAGACCTTTTGTGAAAACCTTGGAAGAAGACAATTAAGTACAGAGTAAATTACTAAATCCTTTGGTAGATAAGGTAACCTTTATTAAGCTAAACTATCTTTGCTCACATCTGCTAGCTGGTGTTGAATCTGTTCCTGGAGAGGGCAGCTGTAAAAGTCTCATTGATTTTTGCGCAGGTAGCTTTGAAACCTTAAAGGTCAAATCACACTTGAATCAAGGTTCTCTGGGGCTATTCACTAGATCCTTTAGCATTTGTTTCCACTTATTGAGATGTCTAGTCCTCCTATGTTTAGGCCTTTGTCTGAGTTTTTAATATAAATATTGTATATCATCCTTTTCTGAAATGCTTTGGAGTAGAAGTGCTTTGGATTTTGTTTTTCTTCTTGCAGATTTTGTAATTTGCTTATTTACTTATTTGCTTATACATCCATAAGGAGATGTCTTAGAGATGGAACCCAATTCTAAACATGAAACTCATGTATATTTCATGTACAGCTTAGCTTACATACATAACCTAAAAGTATTTTTATAATACAATATTTTATACACTATTTAAATAATTTTGTTTATGAAACCAATTCTGTGTACATTGAACCATCAGAAAGAACAGGAACCACTATCTCATCCACTCATGTGGGCAATTTTGGATTTCAGAATTTTGGATTAGGGATGCTCAGCCTCTATATGTATGGGCAGGTGGATAGATATTGATGACCACAGTCCAAATTAAGGTTAAAATAGTCAACATTCTTTTTCATTAAGTGCCTGGTTTTTTTTAATCTACTAATTCCCATAATTTAAATTCTGAGTAAACTGAAAGGAGTACATAGAAATGTAAACATCCATATATTCCAATATTTTACAGATAAAAAGCACAATATGTATAGCCAAGCTACATGTGGTAAAAGGCTAAGCAACAAGAGAACAAAAGTAATTGAGGAAGAACAGACAAAGCTACTTTTAGGAAAAACTGAAAAAAGGAACAATCCAAATCAATAGATGCTTTGTGTGTACTCAAATACACACAATATGATTAATGATTAAAATAAATATAAAATTATACAGTACATTATTCTAAAATCAAAATACCATTATTATAATGTTCAGAATTAAAGACCTCTCTCAGATCCACTATGTGAACCCTGTATTTATGTCCACCCCTGCTGTCCAAAGCCCATTATTGATCAGGTCAAAATCCAACTTTTTTTATAACACTCATGTGATCTCCTTGAGCCAATGATACTTTCTCAGCTAATCCATTTCATGAGGTTATTCTTAGAATTTAAAATGGGATGAAGTATGGGAAATAATGTGCAATACATTTAGCTTTAGGCAAAAAAATGGAACATAATTTTAATGATTTTATTCTATTGTCATATGTTGTGGATTTGGTATTTGATATTTATATATGTGAGGCATTGGATTTTGCCAGAAGTGAGAAAAGCAGTATATAAGTGCAATAAAATAAGAAATAAATAATTCATTCAGTGAAATATTGTATAGTTGGAAAAAACATGATTGCCATGAAGAAACACATACATCACCATGACCTTTTAGAATACCTGAGATTACTACTTTGTACTCGTATATCTAGGAGTAAGCCCTACTGAACTTATTGGGACTTAACTGCTGAGTATATGTGTGCGAGACTGCATTGGTAATGTATATAGAACAATGCTCTGTAAAGGGGAAAAACTTCTCTTAAAGTAAACCAGTAATATTTCTTTCAGGAGATTACTGCACAAGGCTCTTAAAATGGGACCTGTTTTGCCTGGAACATGGCAGGATAACCTTGCTGCAAGTGCTTTCAGTAAGTTGAAAGCACTTTTAGTTTACTGCACCTGCTCGGCAGAATTCCTCCCAATCTTTGCATCACCCCTCTTTGTCCATATCGTCTTTTGTAAAAAGACATTTTTCCTGGAAGAATGACACAAATAAGAGAACTCCATATGACTTTGCATTTGTGCAGTTAATTACTTCCACATTTTCAAGTTCACAAGCACTGTTTCTACAAACATTTAAAATATTCATTAAAAGATAAAGATGCATTTTGCAATTACAAGCCTTTCTGTAAATTGTGTAATCTTCAAGGGGGAGGTGTACTTTTGCTTGGCGAACCTTTTTCATAGAATCATAGAGTTGGAAGAGACCACATGGGCCATCTAGTCCAACCCCCTGCCATGAAGGGAAAGCGCGTTCAAAGTACCCCTGACAGATGGCCATCTAGCCTGTTTAAAAGCTTCCAAAGAAGGAGCCTCCACTACACTCTGAGGTAGAGAGTTCCATTGCTGAACAGCTCTTATAGTTCTTCCTGAACCTTGGTTAGGGCTGCACAAGCATGAACAAACTGGATTTTTTTTTTTGCAAAACAGACAAAGTCTTGCAAACAGAAAGGAAATGTTTGATTAAAAAAAGAAATACCTATCAGCCTGGAATTACCAATGTTTGTACAGTTTAGATTGAGGTGTCTTTCAGGGAGGGGAGTGAGGCAGGTTGTAGGATGCTAAGTGCTGCCAGTTTTTTTTACACATCCACTGCTACTTGCTGGGGTGTAAGCTTTCTAATAATAAAAATTCCTTTGTTTTTGCACTAGGAAGCGGTGGATGAAGGTGAGAGGAAGGTTCCTGACTCTTCTTTTCTGCTTGTGTTTGTTGTCATTGGCCAAACAGCTTCCTGGAAGAAGTCATTTGCTCAGAATGAGGTAACTAGGATCTATTGGGCTGCCTCCTCCTCATAGCAAACATGGATGGTTTCCTTGTTTTATTAAAGTTTTATTATTATTATAGTGTTCTGACCTTCAAACAAGTGACTTCCTTAGTGGGGCTCTGTAAGGAAACTGTTTGGTCAGGAAGACATCAGCAGTCAAATCACTTTGGAAGAGAAGGAAAATTAAAATTGGTACTGATTCGAATTTGGGTTGTGGACAGCAATACAATTTTAGTAATGTATATTACAGGTAGGTATGATGCGAACGGGGTTAATCTTGGGTATCCCCCAGGGCTGAATGATCGCAATTCCAGCTGGGTTACTTTGGTGGTATAGGCAAGCTCAGAGAGGAGAAGACTGATGCAATTTCTATATTCTTTTCACCTATTCTGCTTTGAGTCTCTTGGCAAACAAGAAGCAGGATATAAAACTACCATCACTGCTACTATTGCTACTATCATTACTAACAAGAGTAAGAATATTTTTCCTTCTCTTCCCTCACTGGCACTCATAGAGCTGCTGGTGTCACTCCCTCCTCCTTCAGACTCAAGCATCTTTCCTGAGAGAATGATGTACTGAATAGCCTGCTTTACTACCAATATGGGAACCAAATCAATTCACAACATATATTAAAATATAATAATAATTATGTTGTCGACCGCGTTTTAGGGGATCGGGCCCTTAAGGAGAGACCCGATCCGGTCCTGAGGGAACGGACCTTGGCGAAGCCAAAAGGAGAATATAAGCCGCAATACAACCTGAAGCCTGAAATGAAGAAGGTCCGCCAAGGGTGAAGGAAAATCCGCCAAGGAGTCTTTATTGAGCGATTCAGCTGAATGGACACTAGTAGCGATCATTCAATCTACTAGCGTAACATATGTTTCAAATAAAGCCATATTTATACAATGTTTCGGTCTGACAGCCCTTTGAATTTCCCGCCCCGCTCCCCCGCCCATCTGATCGCGGATAGGCTGGGAGGTTGAACGAGGCGGGCTTTCGTTTCCCGCCTTGCTCTGCTGGCCCAATGGGGAGCCGCTTTTTGTCCCCACTCGGGCCAATCAGAGAGGAGGAGGCGGGAGCTATTAAAACAATGAAGTGACCGGACAGGAAATATCAGATTAATCCTGGCCCGGCCGATTTCTAAAGGAATTAATGGCACCCATCAAGGATGTCCGGGGTCCTGTCACGTTCACAGATTTTAGATATGTCTTTGGGGTGTCAGACGGGAAGTAAAGAAGGGTGGTGATGAGCCGTCATTGACGGGCTCCACAGGGGTGCCTTCCTGAGGCGTCCTGGCCTGGGATATGACAATGTTTGCCTTGGGGGCGAGTCACCTTTAGGAATTTGGTGACTCAAGCCCTATATTGTCCATGCGATCGGAATGAGATTGGATTAAACTGTGGCAGATTATCCTTTTGTTTTTGGGAAGGGAGGTCTGGATCATTAGGGTTCACGTTGGGGTCATAATATTTCCCATTTGATTTCATGATTTGACAATTATATGGGATAGAATGAAAATTAAAATAAAGTTGGAACATAAACCCAGCTGGGAAAAACACATATTTTCCGGGGATCCCAAAGAGTATAAATACATATAGGCAGATAGGTAGATTTCAAGGAGGAAAGGGAGAATCCATAGAGGGGGGGGGGTTACATTGCACAAAGGGGAACCATGGATGATATAAACAATTGAAAACATTTGATAAGAATGAGGTTTACAACATCTGGGGAACCCAATATGGAAAGTCATAGGAGTGGAGTTCAAGCAGCATGATTTCACAATTCATGAAGTTAGCCCAACGATTAGAAATTCATACAACAGTGGGTCATGAGGGTGTCCAGGTACATAGAATATGCAAATTCATGGATACATGAGGAAAAAAAGTTCATCTGTGATGGGAGGAATTCGTAGAGATGGCATGGGGAAGAGGCACATGTGGGTTGCAGTCTTTGGAAGTATAGGATTTCATAAGTCCAGGGGTAGGTCTGGGGAAGAGTGTTCTTCTCCTTCATAAAATCATGAAAGTATGAATGAAACGTGGAGGGCACCCGTCCGGGCACCCCCTGGCAGCTGCAGAGAGGGTGAGGGTACTTGGAGGTCCATGTCTCCCCCGCGAGAGAGCGATCCCCCCATCCCCAGTTCACAGAAAGGGGCTAGGGATCTCTTAAAACCATTCCGCGAGTCGCGGGGAGAGGAAAGTCCGGGATAAGGCTGGAAGGAAGCGGTCGGTCCCGTTTGACAATCAGCTGTTGAGGTGCCGAAAACTGGACCGATTCCGGTTCCGCTGGTTGTCTTCGAGTCAGGAGCCTTAGAAAGGGTTAGGACTAAAAGAGGAGCGTTCTAGGGGTAATTTTGATAGAGATATGAGCCGATTTGTATCGTCCGCCATATTAATCTATGGCGGAGAAACCTCAGCCGGAGTTAAAGGGACGGGAGAGAGAGAGAAATTGCATGCAAAGGAAGGAGTCAGAGAAAGATACAAAATAACCAGATAGAGAGTGTTACTGTTAAAATAAATGCTACTTTTATTGGGGGATTTTGTTACATAGTTCAGGGAAGGGGAAAGTGAAATAAAAAAGATCTCTTAATAATAGTCTGCTGCGGTCCCGCTCCGTTCCTTTGGTGAGTGACCTGCGGAACTCTCCGCTGCGTTTTTAAATTAATTTAAAAGCCGGGGTTTCGGTTATCATAACCCCACTCGGGAGGGCGGGGCGAGATGGGCGGAGCCTATTTTGCCCCTGCCCTACCGCATAAGCATTATAACCTCTTAGCGGCAGCATGGCCATCTGCTGAGAGGGGTTCGAATGGTTCTTTTTGCGACAAATTTGGAACAGAGCGGGCAAATGCGACCAGCAACAGCTTATTATTAGAAGGAAAAGGATTACAGCTAGAAAGAGGAGAAAACCTTTCCTCAACCAGTCTAAAGAAGGGAGCCAATCGGTCAGAAAACTAAGGTCGAATCCAGTCGTCTCCTTAATTCCTAAAGCCAAATCATTCAAACTCTCGATGGATTTATGAATCATAGGAGTCTGGTCTGTCAAATTAAAGCAGCACATGTGCCTTACGCTCTCACAGCCATAGTGGTTCTTCAATAGGAGGAAATCAATAGCTGCCCTGTTATCTAATACAGCCTCCCGCAGCTCATGCATTTCCTTTGCCACTGATGCCAAGGCTTGAGAGGTATAATTGATGTTTTTGACCAGAGCGCAGGCCAGATGCTTTATGGCCCTATAATTCATGGCTGAAGCCACTCCAGGAGTGAACAATGCAGCCGCCACAAATTGAGGAATGCCTTTTAGTACTACTGAGGGGTCGCAATTTGGATCCAAGTTTTGAATGGATCTTGCCTTCCGACTCAAAGAGTGTGCCAGTTCTAAGTCGTTCTTGGAAGGCATAAAAAGAGACAGCCTACCCAAGGCACAATTCCCCATGGAGGTATTGGCAGGTAGATAACCATAGGCTGTCTGTCCACACAGGAAAAACCATCCTGGGGGCAGGACCAAATGGGCATTCAGATGAGACAGTTTTTCTACATGGGTGCAATTTAGAGAGTTGTCAATGGGGAGCTGATGGCATTCACCGGTGCAGGTGGGAATTTGAAAACAATTTTTTGCTTGAGGAACATGAGCAAGGCGGATAGTAGCCATGCCGGGCAACTTGTCCATGGAAACTCTTCCCCAGTTTGAGAGATCTCTGTAAGACATGTCCTTTGGGATGTCTTGGAACATGGTATAATTTCTAAAAATTTCCAGAGGTTCTGGAATGCCAATTAAACAGGTGGAAAACAGGTCTGTGGCGGAGGTTCCACTGGACAGGCAAAAATCTGAGACATTTAAGGCTTTTGTGGCTAACTGTTGCCAGAAGTTTACTTTAGAAGAAAGCCATTCATACAAAACCGGACTAGAGCTGGCAGGGAGAGTCAGAGAAAAAATGAGAATTAGGGTTAGCATTTTTTAGGGTTAGCACGTTGGACAGCTCCCAGCGGGGAAAGATAGGGAAGGAACAGGGAGAGAAAAATTAGAGAGAAAATTAGAACTCACGGCTCCTGATTCAGCACGCTGGACAGCTCCCAGTGGAACCGCAGTGTCAGTTCTTCCGAGCGGGGGGGGGGGGGGGGTTGAAGTGAGGGCCGATTTGACAGCTGTCAAAGTGAGCTGTCAAATGTTTGTAGGTCCAAATAGGGGTGTTCCCGTGGTGCTAGAGGGATGGGATTTGGAGGGGTCCTTGGAGGGGGTCTTGTGCTTTGGTCTCTGGCTTTTGGTCTTTCTCCGGGCCTCGGGAGGGTGTGGGTCAGGACAGTTCGCGGGCGGCGGGCCCTGAGGAGGTGTCTTCCGGAACAACACCTTCAGGTCGTCTCCCAGTTCAGTAGTCCACAGGTCTTTGTCTTCCTCACCGCTGGTGGGGGCTGGTTCTGGTTCAGGAGCGCTCTTGAGCCTGGTGTGATGGATCCAGGCGCGGATTCCAGCAACCTTGCAAGCGGTGTAGGAGGTCAGGAGGACTTGGTGAGGTCCGACCCACTTCTCAGTCAGAGGCTCCGGTCGCCACGTCCGCACGAAGACCCAATCTCCAATGGAAAAGTCGTGGGCTGGAGCATCCAAGGGGATAGGAAGGTGGGAGAGTAGGTACCTGTTTAGAGAAGAGAGGACAGAGGTAAGAGAAGACAGTCTAGCTCTAAGGCTTTCGGAGCCCACCTCATGTAGGTGTTCAGCCTTCAAGGGAACCTGGGAAGAAGGAAAAGGCCTACCATAAAGAATCTCAAAAGGACTTAATTTTAACTTGCCCCTAGGGGCAGCCCTGACTCGAGTGAGAGCGAGTGGAAGAGCCTCTGGCCAAGGTAGGTTAGCTTGCTGACAGATCTTCGCCACTTGTCTCTTAAGGGTTTGGTTCATCCTTTCAACCTTGCCACTTGCTTCTGGGTGCCAGCTGGAGTGTAAGTCCCACCGGATCTGAAGGGCCTGAGAGACCTGTTGGGTGACCTTGGAGATGAAAGAACTCCCGTTGTCCGAAGAAATGCAGAGGGGCAGACCGAAACGTGGGATGATGTCATGGAGGAGAGCTTGAGTGACCTCTTTGGCAGTACAAGTATAGCAGGCGAAAGCTTCAGGCCACCCGCTGTAGCAATCCACAAACACCAACAGGTATTTGTACTTCTTACTGGAGGGCAATTCAGCAAAATCCACCTGCCATACCTGTCCTGGCTGCAGTCCTGCCCTGAGATGCCCCACTTCTGGCTTCTTCTGGATCTTGGGGTTGTTCTTTAGGCAGAGGAGGCATCGCTTGCAGGCCCAGATAGACTGTTGGGCCATGCGTGGTCCAATGAAGAAGGATCTGAGGTGTTCCAGCATGGCATCATGACCCCAGTGGGTGCTTTTGTGAAGGCGGAGGGCCACTTCACGCATCAGGGGATCTGTGAGGAGCAGACGGCCTTGGCTGTCCTTCCACCAACCCTCATCCCGTGTCAGTCCTTCCTTCCTAGCAAACTCATCGTCCACAGTTCCATACAGAGGGAGGCTGGTGATGGTGGTATCCGGGATGAGGGCTCCCTGGAAGGTGGGCGTTTGGTTGGCGGCCCCCTTAGCCGCGGCATCTGCTCTCCTGTTTCCCCTGGCGGCGTCCTGGTCTCCTGCCTGGTGTCCCCGACAGTGGATGACAGCAACAGCAGTGGGCTTGCAGACAGCATCCAGCAGCCTCAGGATTTCTGCCTGGTGCTTGACTGGGCTGCCTGCAGTGGTCAGCAGTCCCCTCTCCTTCCAGATGGCTCCGTGGGCATGCAGGACATTGAAGGCAAACTTAGAGTCTGTGTAGATGTTGACAGTCCTTCCTGCTGCCAGCTCCAGAGCTCTGGTGAGGGCGATGAGTTCTGCTTTTTGGGCGGAGGTACCGGCTGGCAATGGTTCTGCCTCTATGGTGTCCCACAGAGTAACAACTGCATAGCCCGCCTTCCTCACGCCCTGATGGACACTGCTCGACCCATCGGTGTAGTATTCCAAATCTGCCTGGGGAAGTGGTTGGTCCTTGAGGTCTGGCCGGCTGGAGTATACTTCTTCAATGGTGGCGATGCAATCATGTGGCTCCTGGTCGTCTCCTTCGGCTGATTCGATGGGCATCAGGGTGGCTGGGTTGAGACAGTTGGTGGTGGCCAGGGTGAGGTCTCCCTGGTCGATGAGCAAAGCCTGGTAGCGAGTGAGCCGTCCTGCTGACAGCCAGTTGGTCCCCTTAGCATCCAGGACTGCCAGGACGCTATGGGGCACATAGACAGTCATTGGTTGGCCCAGTGTCAGCTTCCGGGCTTCCTCAGCCAGCATAGCGGTGGCAGCCACGGCACGAAGACAGGCTGGCCACCCAAGGCTGGTGGGGTCCAGTCGCTTGGAGAAGTAGGCGACTGGCCTTTTGGTGTTGCCCAGAGGTTGGGTCAACACCCCCGCTGCCACCCCCCGACGTTCGTGAACATAAAGGAAGAAGGGCTTGGTCATGTCAGGTAGTCCCAAGGCTGGTGCAGACATGAGGGCTTTCTTGATGGCATCGAAGGCTGTCCTGCATTCTGCGGTCCAGGTGAGGAAAGTCTCCGGTCCGGTGGTTGCCTCGTAAAGAGGCCTGGCAAGCAGTCCGAAGTTAGGCACCCAGATTCTGCAGAAGCCAGCCATGCCCAAAAAACCCCGCAGTTGCTTCTTGGTCTTGGGCTCTCGGACCTTGCAGATGGCTTCCTTCCGCTCCGGCCCCAGAGCCCGCTGTCCTTGAGAGACATCAAACCCCAAGTAACACACAGTGTCCTTGCAGATTTGAGCTTTCTTTTTGGAGACCTTGAAGCCAGCCTCTCCCAGGAAGTTGAGGAGACTGATGGAAAGTCTTTCGCCGGTAGGTACATCCTCACAGCAAAGCAGAAGATCGTCGATGTATTGGAGAAGGACCCCCTGGTCCCGATCCGGCCACCTGTCCAGCTCCGAAGCGAGGCTTTGGCTGAAGATCGTAGGAGAACAAGTGAAACCTTGCGGAAGAACCTGCCAACAGAGCTGCACCTTCCTGGCCGAGTCCACATGCTCCCACTCAAAGGCAAATATTTCTTGGCTATCTACGTGTAGAGGGATAGAAAAAAACGCATCTTTTAAGTCCAGAACAGTAAAGCAAGAACAGGAGGGAGGGATAGTAGAAAGAAGAGTATAGGGGTTAGGCACCACGGGATGAATGTCCACCACAACGGCATTGATGGCTCTGAGGTCCTGTACAAAGCGGTATTCATCTGAGTTGGGCTTCTTGACTGGCAGCACAGGTGTGTTGTAAGGGGAGGCGCACTCTCTCAGAAGAGAGTGCTTCAGAAAATTTTCAATGATGGGCTGGAGGCCCTTTTTGGCTTTGAGGGGGATGCGGTATTGGGGAATCCTAGGAGGCCTGATGTCAGGTTTTAGGGCAATTTTGACTGGGGCAACGTTCTTGGCCCTCCCTGGAATCCCATCGGCCCACACAACAGGGTCGACTTGTTCCAGAATGGCCAAAGGGATCAGGTCAGCCTCTGGGCTGGGCTGATGAAGCAGGAGAGCCTGTATCCTCCACCCCTCCTCCTCTGGGACAGCCAAGATGATCTTTTCTGGCCCAAAGGTGACCTGCGCCCTGATTTTACAAAGGATGTCTCGGCCCAGAAGGGGAACCGGACACTCAGGCATGTACAGGAACTCATGAGACAGAGTCTTCCCTCCCACCTCACACTCCATGGGCTTGAGAAAAGACCTCTCTGCCTCTTTCCCTGAGACCCCCACTACCTGAGTCTTCCTAGCTCCCATGTCTGTTCCCCGAAACCCTTCGGTGACCACTGAATGGGTGGCCCCACTATCTAGAAGGAAATCCACAGTTCTTTTCCCTAACTTCAATGGCACTATCGGGTCACTGGGAGCCAAGACAATCCGCTGCCCTAGTCACATGACCCGGCCCCCTGCCCCCCTATCCTTGAGATCGGGGCATTCTCTCTTGTAGTGCCCCCTCTGCTGGCAGTAGTAACAACGAAGTTCCCTTGGTGGCTCCCTTCCTTGCCCCCCCTCCCTCCAAACTGGCCTTTCTCTGTTCTCCCCAACTCCTCGTCCCCTATCACGTTCTGCCAGGGCAGCCACCATACTGGCTGCTTGGACTTGTGCTTGAGCCTGGAGTTTTAGCCGAATGTCCCTGCAAGACCTGCCAATGAACAGGGAATTTAAAGAGGATGCATTTCGGGGGTCAGAGGGGTCAATGTGTGTCCACTGTTTTGCAGTGCGACATAACCGATCATAAAAATCAGAGGGGCTTTCCTCAGGAGTCTGTTTTATGTCATAGTATTTAGAAAGGTTTATGGGTCGAGGATAGACCAACGGCAGGCCAGCCAAGATGGCACGGTGGAAAGCCTTTAAAGACATCATACCAGCGTTGGTATTGTAGTCCCAGCCGGGGTCTTCCTTGGTTGGAAAAATAATTTCAGAATCTCTACCGTCATCTACATCTGCCTTCATGATTTCAGCCTGAGCTGCGGCCAGTAGGCGGCGCTTCTCCTCTTGAGTAAGGAGAGAAGCCAAGAGAGTCATAACATCTGCCCAGGAGGGGCGATGGGTTAGAAAAATAGTTCTAAAAAGTTCGGTCATTTCTGAGGGGTCTTGGGAAAGTGGTGCAGTTGTCTTTTTCCAGGTAATGAGGTCTGTTGTACTGAAAGGGACATGGATTAGGACCGGGTCTCCCCTTGCCCCGACCACCTCCCGTAGGGGGGCCATTACAGTGGCGGAGCGGGTCCGCAGGCTATTTTTGGTGATGAGGGGCTCAAAGGGATCCTCTGACGCTTGGGAAACCCTTCGAGGGGGGAGGGATGAAGTTTCTGACGAGGGAGTAGAAGGGGGACAGTTGAGGCTGGGTCTTTCGGGCGCTAGGAGGACTGGTGGGGTGGTCTGAGAAGCTGGGGGTGCTGAAGAGACAGGGGGGGTCTCTGTAGGAGGCGCAGATGGGAGTAATAGAGGGTGGAAAATCTGAGAGGCGAGAGGGTCTGGGATCTGGAAGGGTGATCCCTTGGGAAGCGTGTATGGGAGGTAGCCATTAAAGAATGGGAAAGGAAGTTGAGAAGGGGAGGGGGAAGGGAATTGGAGTACGGGGGGGTTGAGAGGAGGAGAGAGAAGGGAGGTTTGGGGGGGCTGAGAGGGAATGGGAGGTTGGGAAACGGAGGGGAGATGGGGCTGAGAGAGAATAGAGGGCTGGGAAACAGAGGGGAGATGGGGCTGAGAGAGAATAGAGGGCTGGGAAACGGAGGGGAGATGGGGCTGAGAGAGAATAGAGGGCTGGGAAACGGAGGGGGGACGAGGCGAAATGGTAGGAGGTTGGGAGAGTGAGTCTGGGAGAGTGGGGATCCCAGGGAGCAGAGGTTCCCTAGAAGGGTCAATTCGGGGGTCCCGGGTCGGTGCAGGACTCAGGATAGGGGGAGAAAGCGGGGGATGAGGTGGGGCAAGGGATGGGGGTCGGGGTTGGCAAGGTGGGGGGCAAGCAAATGTCTCCAGAAGTTCCTCTTCTGGTGGAGGCGGGAGGGGAAGTAGGTCTAGAGAGGAGCTTCTGAGGAGGGTAGGTTTGGAGCCCACGTCCCTGCATGGGAAGACTTGGACCCCCTCCCTCCTTCCACTCTCCCTCTGGCTTAAGGCCATGAACATTGCAGCATAAGCAAGTTGGGTCCACTTGCCCTCCCCATGGCAATGGCTCTGGAGTCTCAAAATGAGACTCTCATCCTCACTGCCGTGCGGAGGCCAAGCGACTCCCCCTTCAAGGGCCACGAGGGGCCACTTACGCGTGCTAAGTTGGACCAACCTGGCCTGCACCATGTTTTTCGATGCAAACCCACCCCAATCGGCCAGGATCTTGCCCAATGGAGAATCCCTGGGGATGTCTGCTGGGGTGGGACACCCTAGACGTGCTGAACAAACACCCATCCTTGGCTCAGCCCCTGCCCAGACCCGACAGTTAATGGAGTAACGACTCACCCAACCGGCCAGGTCAGCTCGTCCTTTCAAGAGTTCCTTCCACCAAGGCTGAATGGCTGGCGTTCGTGGAATCCGCAGGTGCCCTGGGAACACAACCGTTCCCCTACCCCACGATCCTTGAACCTGTAATCTTACAAGCCAGACTGTTCTCACACGCCCCCCGGGTGCCAGATGTTCCCGCGTTTCACCAGGAATTTGTTACCGAGCCCTGATCCGAAGTGCAATACCTCCAGAGCTCCGCCCACCTGGGTCTCAACAACGGGGCCGGTTCCCTTTTATTTTTTTCCAGGGCGTCCCCTGTTTCACGTTGGCGCCTTTCCTTCGAGGAGCTAAAAATCTGCTTCCTCCTATCTGGCTCCTTTGTTCAGTACCCTGAATCAGATCTGGAGAGAGAAAGGGACTGCCAGAGAAATTTGGATATGAAATGAGGTCAAATTGTTGGTCGGAGGGCCCTCCTTGCAGCCGTTTCTCTCCCCAACCTGTTCCAGAATATCTGGACCAAGGTCGACGCTTGGAATTTTAGCCTAAAAAAATTGATTTTTGGAACTTCCAAGCAAGTCCCTTCGTGGTAAAGCCAAATTATGTTGTCGACCGCGTTTTAGGGGATCGGGCCCTTAAGGAGAGACCCGATCCGGTCCTGAGGGAACGGACCTTGGCGAAGCCAAAAGGAGAATATAAGCCGCAATACAACCTGAAGCCTGAAATGAAGAAGGTCCGCCAAGGGTGAAGGAAAATCCGCCAAGGAGTCTTTATTGAGCGATTCAGCTGAATGGACACTAGTAGCGATCATTCAATCTACTAGCGTAACATATGTTTCAAATAAAGCCATATTTATACAATGTTTCGGTCTGACAGCCCTTTGAATTTCCCGCCCCGCTCCCCCGCCCATCTGATCGCGGATAGGCTGGGAGGTTGAACGAGGCGGGCTTTCGTTTCCCGCCTTGCTCTGCTGGCCCAATGGGGAGCCGCTTTTTGTCCCCACTCGGGCCAATCAGAGAGGAGGAGGCGGGAGCTATTAAAACAATGAAGTGACCGGACAGGAAATATCAGATTAATCCTGGCCCGGCCGATTTCTAAAGGAATTAATGGCACCCATCAAGGATGTCCGGGGTCCTGTCACGTTCACAGATTTTAGATATGTCTTTGGGGTGTCAGACGGGAAGTAAAGAAGGGTGGTGATGAGCCGTCATTGACGGGCTCCACAGGGGTGCCTTCCTGAGGCGTCCTGGCCTGGGATATGACAATGTTTGCCTTGGGGGCGAGTCACCTTTAGGAATTTGGTGACTCAAGCCCTATATTGTCCATGCGATCGGAATGAGATTGGATTAAACTGTGGCAGATTATCCTTTTGTTTTTGGGAAGGGAGGTCTGGATCATTAGGGTTCACGTTGGGGTCATAATATTTCCCATTTGATTTCATGATTTGACAATTATATGGGATAGAATGAAAATTAAAATAAAGTTGGAACATAAACCCAGCTGGGAAAAACACATATTTTCCGGGGATCCCAAAGAGTATAAATACATATAGGCAGATAGGTAGATTTCAAGGAGGAAAGGGAGAATCCATAGGGGGGGGGGGTTACATTGCACAAAGGGGAACCATGGATGATATAAACAATTGAAAACATTTGATAAGAATGAGGTTTACAACATCTGGGGAACCCAATATGGAAAGTCATAGGAGTGGAGTTCAAGCAGCATGATTTCACAATTCATGAAGTTAGCCCAACGATTAGAAATTCATACAACAGTGGGTCATGAGGGTGTCCAGGTACATAGAATATGCAAATTCATGGATACATGAGGAAAAAAAGTTCATCTGTGATGGGAGGAATTCGTAGAGATGGCATGGGGAAGAGGCACATGTGGGTTGCAGTCTTTGGAAGTATAGGATTTCATAAGTCCAGGGGTAGGTCTGGGGAAGAGTGTTCTTCTCCTTCATAAAATCATGAAAGTATGAATGAAACGTGGAGGGCACCCGTCCGGGCACCCCCTGGCAGCTGCAGAGAGGGTGAGGGTACTTGGAGGTCCATGTCTCCCCCGCGAGAGAGCGATCCCCCCATCCCCAGTTCACAGAAAGGGGCTAGGGATCTCTTAAAACCATTCCGCGAGTCGCGGGGAGAGGAAAGTCCGGGATAAGGCTGGAAGGAAGCGGTCGGTCCCGTTTGACAATCAGCTGTTGAGGTGCCGAAAACTGGACCGATTCCGGTTCCGCTGGTTGTCTTCGAGTCAGGAGCCTTAGAAAGGGTTAGGACTAAAAGAGGAGCGTTCTAGGGGTAATTTTGATAGAGATATGAGCCGATTTGTATCGTCCGCCATATTAATCTATGGCGGAGAAACCTCAGCCGGAGTTAAAGGGACGGGAGAGAGAGAGAAATTGCATGCAAAGGAAGGAGTCAGAGAAAGATACAAAATAACCAGATAGAGAGTGTTACTGTTAAAATAAATGCTACTTTTATTGGGGGATTTTGTTACATAGTTCAGGGAAGGGGAAAGTGAAATAAAAAAGATCTCTTAATAATAGTCTGCTGCGGTCCCGCTCCGTTCCTTTGGTGAGTGACCTGCGGAACTCTCCGCTGCGTTTTTAAATTAATTTAAAAGCCGGGGTTTCGGTTATCAATAATAATAATAATTTTAAAATCACAATGTATTTCCTACAATACATTGTGTATGTGTACATGAAAGAATTTTAAATTTAAGTGTGCCTGTCTGTGTGTAAACATGCAATTTGGGCATTTTTATACAATACTCTGGAAACTAAAGTAAATAAATAATGCAAGTTGATGAAGAGAAAGTCAGAATGAAAGACTGCCTTCCATCTTTTCCTTCTTCTTCAGTTTAGGAACTAAGGGGCATTTTATCTTCCAATTGCTGGTACCACTGCAAGGCCAAAATGGTTTTTACAAACAGAAAAGTTCAAATTGCATTAGGATTGTGGAAGATGCCAATTTAAGTGATGAATTGATGTTGGCTGCAATTCCAGATAACCAAATGTATGATGGCTGCAAAGAATTGTCTGCGCCGCCAGAGCTATTCTGAACGTTTCGCAGCTGATAACCTGGCAAAATAGGTTATCTGCTTTTCTATTTAAAACTTGCTTGTCTGTTCAGCCAGGTGACGCATTAGAAACGTTAAAAGCATCACTGACTAGGTGTACACCCCCACCAGCAACACATATGACCTGTTCCCCAGATGGTAGCCATTGATTTCACTTGAACATCATTGGGCCTTGCTTGTCTAGGAGAAACCATAAAAAGATTTTGCCTTGGAAATGAAAAAAATAGTTGTGACGTTTAGATACAAGCTGGTAGGAAAAGTCATTTGTTACTTTTGAAAGAGAACATTAAGTTCCACTGAACTGTAAGAAAAGTATACCTGTGACTGGCAGGCCCACTAAGTAAACTGATTTAAGTTTGAAGTCTTTGTTCAAATTCTTTGAATTCAAATTAAATTAAATTGCCTGCCAGACCTCCACTCAACTGAAATGGATACATTATTTTGAAGCTTCTCAAAAAAAAAAAAAAAAAGGCTGTTGCGACTTGAGAGCATACTTTATGTTCTTGGGAATCCAAGTGAGGGCAGGGAGAAGCTTACTGACATTTTGTGACATTGATTTCTTACTTGTGCCCTTTGAATTACATCCCTGCACACCTTTGTGGGTGGAATTGATTCTGGGTTGTTTTAATTTTTGTACTGCTCCAGTGCTGCTGTTTTTCCAAGTATATTCAGTGGAGCTTAGAAATAGTGATCAAGACCTTTTCATGATTGAATTTTCCATGTTGACAATTCACAAGTGTATGCATCTCTTGTACATGCTGTGTGGTAGCTTTGACCTAGTTATTTCAGTGAGGTATGAGTTTGCTAGAACTTTAAACCCAACGAGAAGGCATTGAGGACTTTTTCATTGGTAACAGGTCTTTAAAAGTGGTGGCTTTCCATGGCAGTGTGATGATTAATCTGTTCTGGGTTTTAATGTGGAATTTAAAAGAGCTTTAGGTAAAGCTCTTTTAAGGTTTTCCCCTGACGTTAAGTCCAGTTGTGACTGACTGGGGGTTGGTGCTCATCTCCATTTCTAAGTCGAAGAGCCGGCGGTGTCTGTAGACACCTCCAAGGTCATGTGGCCGGCATGACTGCATGGAGCGACGTTACCTTCCCACCGGAGCGGTACCTATTGATCTACTCACTTTGCATGTTTTCGAACTGCTAGGTTGGCAGGAGCTGGGGCTAACAACGGGCGCTCATTCCGCTCCCAGGATTTGAACCTGGCACCTTTTGGTCTGCAAGTTCAGCAGCTCAGCGCTTTAACACACTTTGCCACCAGGGCCCCCAAAAGAGCTTTTCAAGGTGCTAAATCTTATCCTCCAAACAAGTTTGGTCACCCGAAATAGCTACTTTCAGGAGTAGTTTAAAAAGTGGAGCAGATTTGCCAGATTAGTGATGTGCTCGCTGCCATTGTAGGACAAAGACATCCTTCATTCAAGATCAAAGAATGGGGACTACAACATTCTCTGGCACCCTTAGACACAATTGTATACAAGTAATATTACTGGCACTGTCTGTGATATTACTTTTTCAAACTAGAGTATCTTCTAAGAAGTGAAATAAAAGATAGTTTCATACCTCTGTTAGTCACATTATGACATCTTAAAGAAGAAACAATACACTCCAGCATGTCCTCTGGCTTACTGAACACAAACCTACTGAACACGAAGCTGCCGCTGTCCATTGTTCTCAATTGCAGTTCTCTCCACATGGCTGGCTGTGTGCTGCCAACACAGCAGCAGGCTGTAGAGATGGGGGCCTTTTTCCCAGCCAGCCTATCTCTTAAAAGACAAAATGTTCACAGTTGTTTGGAGGAAATCCACAATCTGTATAGCAAGCTTGTGCAGATGGAGAACTGGCTGAATGTAGCCATATACCAAGGGAAGGAATGTTATACAAAACCTTATTCCGCACATATGGTATCTTAGATCAACATTTGTTTGTCTTTGCAAGAAAATCTGCTGGGTAAAGTACAGGGAGAAATCAGGAAATACTAGTTATGAGACTATTTTTTAGAACAAGAATATTGCATCATCTGCCAGAGCATATGGGTAACTGATGGGTTCTGTTTACTTTGGTGAATGAATGAAGTAACAGGGCTATGGTAGAATATTAAAAAAAATACAATATTGAAATACTGACTGGATACCTTTCCTTTTTACTTAGGGCAGACCTTTACAACTTGGCAGTAGGTCAGAGCCAAAATTAAAACAGTCTAAACTTCTTCAGACCACAGATAGGTTTTCGCACCTCATTTTCCAAAACAATTTAATCCAAATGATTGAACTACTTTGCAAATAAAATTTTCAATTGATATCAATTAATTACACTTGCTATTTAAGATTTTTATTTATCAGTAGCTTAAGTACCCGGCGATGCTTGGGTTAGGTAATCTGTAATGATAAACATAAAAAATATTCATTGTTGGGTTATGTATTTTAAGAATGGACCTATTAGAAAATGCATAAGAATGTGGGTAAATCACAACTCCCACCATCATCTGTTATTGTTTGAACCACACCAATATTCAAAGTTAGGCATGTTGGGTCTGTGTGCCAAGTTTGGTCCAGATATACTGTATTGTTGGTTGGATTACTTCACAGTGCTCTCTGGATGCGGTGAACTACAACTCCCCAGAATCAATATCAGTTTCCCCAAATCCCTCCAGTATTTTCTGTTGGTCATGAGGGTTCTGTGTGCCAAACTTGGTTCTGATCCATCATCGGTGGGGGTCACAGTGGTTCTGGAAGTGGAAGCCAATATGAAATCTGCTGCAAACGTAACTGCTGTCCACATATATACAAAAATACTTATGTTCACTTGTATTACATAAATATAGAAAATATAGTTATAGATAGATATAGATAATAGATGAAATCATATTAATGTTAAAGTTTTACTTTAAATGGGAAAATTAGGAAATCAATTTCAGTAAAAGACTTCTCAAAATCAGTAATAGATTTCTTTAGAAATCTAAAAGCTATGCTTACTAGCTGCCTTGTTATCTCAGCTTCCTTTCTTGAAAAATGGTTCTCCAATGATATTTTTTGGCAATTTGGATGTTTTAATTTGTTTTCCATTGGTGCCCAATTTGGTTGTCGAGATGTTTTGATCGAAATGAGGACAAATATTGTATTATGTATGATCAGCTATTCTCAGCAAACAAGGCATAATATTTTTTCTATAATGTAACTAAACAAGTATCTATTTGTCCACTCCAGATTAAATGCTGAGTTCTGATTAAATCTTTCACTTCTTTTTATCACCCATTTTACAAAGTCACCTCAAAAACGTTAGTTTTAGGACCAAAGCCAAACCCAATGATGAGTGGCTTTGGGAACAGTGTACATTTAGCATGAAGGAGATTTTGGGGAATTTCCTTCTCTGGAAATTTTTAAGCAAAGGCTGGATGATCATCTGTCTGGAGTGCTTGGATTGTATTTTCCTGCATGGCAGGGGGTTGGACTCTTGTGGTCTCCTCCAATTCTATGTTTCAATGAGGGTTCAGCTTCTAAATAACAGTACTTCTTTGGAGACTTGTTTACATTTCTGATTAAAAGCTAGAGGCTGTATTTCAGGCCACTGAAATTCTTTCTGTGATAGCTCAGTGTGCTTTACAAGGTGAACATATGGACGTAGAATAAAGTGTCACCTCCTATCAGTACCTACAGATAAAGTCTTATGCCAGAAATGTTAATGTGAAATGAACTATTATTGATGGGCAATTCCTATCTTGACAATAGTATATGCAGAAGGGATCTAGGAGTCTTAGCTGACTATGAGCTTAATATGAATCAACAATGTGTTTCTAGGCTGCATCAATAGGAGCATATTGTTGAGATTGCAGGAAGTCATAGTCCCACTCTATTCTAATTTTGTCAGACTTCACATGGAATAATCTGTCCAGTTCTGGCCACAACAATTCAAGAAGGATATTGACAAGCTGGAATGTGACTAGAGGAAGGTGACCAAAATGGTGAAAAGTGCGGAAGCCAACCCCTATGAGGAGTGGCTAAGAGAGCTGGGTATGTTTTGTCAGTGTTTTTGGTATTAGAGTATGCCCGAAAGACATACAATAACCCAGAGTGTGAAATGTTAAATTCAATTGTTGCTGTTGGATTGTGTATATGTGTTCCAGCAATCTTTCCAGTAGCACAGGAGTTAATTACATGCCAGCTCTGATTGATTGGCTGCAGGGCCAATGGATCAAGACTTCCGTTTCAACTGCGTGGATGGAACATTCGTCATGAATTGTGGAATGTTGGGAGGTGCCTGCTAGCACTGAATACAGACTCAGAGAACTGCGAGGATGCAGCATGTATTGCCCTTGCTGGGGAACATGTGTCCTGATAGAGATGGTATTTAGAGTTGTATATAGTCTGTAAATAAAAGTATACTACCGCTGGGATTAGCAGATAATTTACAACCGAGCTGTCATTTTGTTGGTGCCACTTTCGCCGATGCCTAAGTGGTCTGACTGGGGAGAAGAAGGAGAGAGATCTGACTCATAAATAAGTCAGGGTGACGATTAACCCCTGATATGTATCACTTGAAAAAGAAAAGGTTCAGTGGTGATAGGATAGCCAAGTCATATTGAAGATAGAGCAAGCTTGTTTTTTTTATTTGTTTTTGTTTTATTTTGTTTTGCTGCTCCAGAGGCTAGGACATGGAGTAATGGAAACAAACTGCAGGAAAAGAAATTCCACCTAAACATCAGGAAGAATGTCCTAATGGTAGGACCTGTTCAACAGTGGAATATGCTTCATAGTGTGGTGGAGTCTCCTCCTTTGGAGGTTTTTTAAACAGAGGCTTGATGACTATCTGTTAAGAGTGCTTCATTTGTGTAGTATTGCATGCACCTTGTAATCTACACCCATTTTACCAAAGCTATTTGAATAAAATTTTGTTATGTTTTTATTTATTTATTTTAGTTAACTATTACAGGAGCTTTAGGATAGTAATTTGCGTTTATTTGTCTATGTATTCTTTTTTTTGTCTCTTACTATTGATATGGTTAGTGGACTAATCAATAAACAAATCTATGTACCTATTATTGCATGCAGAGGATAACACTGGATGACCCTTGTGGCCAACTCTATGGTTCTATGATGTGATTTTGTCTGGATGTTTGTGGTTTATGATGGAGTTTTCAATCTGTGTTACTCCTCTTTAGTATATAGAACAGAGAAGCAGAAGACATACACACACAGCTACATTGCAAGGAAATTTCCTTCAGGCAGCATAAGATGATAAATCCATAAATGCTGTCAAATTATTATTGAAACTATATAGCATAGACCAAGAAAAATGAAAGAAATACAGAAATATACATTATCTCTTGCTTCTCCTTCTCCCTCTCTCTTAATGGAAAAGCAGGTTATATATTCTAAGGGTATAAACAATTGATTATCTCTTGAGGTCTGGAAATGGGCAAATTGCTTCCTATTTACCATCACATTACAGCCCAGTTCTGAAAATGTTTATATTAAAAACTGCCCAGTTTTTACATTTAAAGCCCAGCTTTTCTAGCCCTTTCATTTCCCAACTGCAGAAATAAAGGTGCAGTCCTATAACAGTAATATGGGAGTAAGTGCCTTGAGCTCAGTGGGGTCTACTTCCTAGTAGACATGTATAGAACTGTGCTGTAAATAAATATATTGCTTATGGCAGTTTGAAAGGTTTCTTACAGTGGCACGAGTTTGTATGAGTATTTGAATGGAACAGCCTTTTTTCTTATTTCCTTCATCCCATTGCTGCATCTGTTTCATTTTTCTTTGTCTGCATTACAGTTTCAATATTGATCTGACAATATTTATGGGTTTATCTTTTTATGTTGCCTGAAGGAAATTTCCTCTCAATTTAGATATATATTGCTTTTCTTTTGTTTCTAATGATCTCTTGTAAGATACACACATTTCCTATCTACTGCTGCTTGCTTTTTAAAGATTATACTTGTCTGCTTTCTGATCAATATTTTAAAGAGAAACCTTCCGCTTGCCACTTTGAACTCTGCTTTTCTGCTCTTAGAGTTGTGTGTGTTACTTATAGAGATCTTACTAAGGGGACTCTTGAGCTCTGGAATTCTTTTGGGAAATGGATCCTGAAATAGATCAAAGTCAGCTAGTCGAAACCTAGGCTTTATAGTCCCTGCTGTTTTTAAAAATCCTTATGACAGCCAGAAAGCTAATTTAGTTCTCACCGCAGCTCCTCGCCCAACTAATCTTCTCCTTATCCTCCCCAAATACTTCCTGTTGTTCTTTGTTCAAGATCATATTGAGCCAGAAAACAAGTTCAAGAAGAGCTGACAGGTTCTGGATTTCAAGGCATGTAAAACTCAACCAGAAGCACTTCTGGTCAGCAATTGATGTCTTTCTCTCTGAAACACCAAGATGTTGGGCTCAAATGAAGAAAGCAGGAAATTCCAGATGCAGCCTTATTAGCACAACTCAGAACTCTTGTAGAATTAGTTGATCTAAGGAGTCAATACTGTGCCACTACCTATTGCTGTGCCACCCCTTGAGTGTTCCAGTGAACCTGTGGGTGAAGTTGTCAGAGTCATGTGCTCCCAGGAGGGTCTCCCTGAGAGGCAGGGCCACAGAAAAATAAAAAAACCCAACAAAAGTCCCGTCACAATTAGTGAGTGGCAACGGGGACAGAACTATGAAATCTGGAAGCTCCTAATCACAGATTGGCACATGGGAGGTGAATATGGATTCAGTCGTTCTATCTCAAGATCCGAGAAAGTTGAGCAGTTTGGCAGCTGTATCCATGACTGAGCATCCCTTTTTCGGATCCACTCTGCTCACCTCATACAAGGGGGGGGGGGGGCTAGAAAAGGTGCCCTAACCATAGTCTGCCTATCTTATGTCTGGACTGTCACAAACAGAGGGGTCATGACCTTGTGGCCAAAAAGGAAAAACCAACTTTGGAATGTAGAATGTACAGACATTTTTGGATAACACAGACAACGAGCACAGGACTGCTATTATTGCAAGGGAGCTGAGATATTTTAACATCAATATAGTAGCACTTCAAGAGATCCGGAGAGCAGAAGAGGGACAACTGAAGGAAGAAAAAGGAGGCTACACCTTCTTCTGGAAGAGACTGTCTGAAGAAGAATGAAGAATACACGGAGTTGGCTTTTACCATCAGAAATGACCTGGTGAAGCATCTGTCCGAAGTACTCATCGGTATTAACAAACGACTCTCAAACCTCCAAATTAATCTTGCGAAGAATTGGCAGGCAACTATCAAATGTGCCTATACTTCAACATTAGGTGCTGATGAAAATCTTTACTGTCAGCTGAACACCATCCTATCAGAGATACCGAAGGAGGACAAAACCATCCTCCTAGGGGATTTTAATGCAAGAGGTGGATGAGACTTCAAACTGTGGCCAGGGTCCATAGGAAAATATGTGGTTGGAAATAGCAACCCAAATGGTATTTTACTTCTCACCAAATGTGCAGAGTACAATCTTGTCATCACCAACACACTCTTCCACCAGAAAAACAAGCTTAAGACATCATGGAAGCACCCCAGGTCAAAGCATTGGCACTTCTTAGACAATGTAATTATATGTGCCAGAGACTACTGTGATGTGCTTCTCACAATACCCATGACAGGCGCTGATGACTGCCGGACGGACCACAGGTTAATTCGATCCACAGTGGTCATCAAGATCACCCCAAACACAGACTCCAAGGAAGAAAGATAAAGCATAAAATGAACACCCAAGCCCTTCAAAAACAGCACTCAAGGATAACCTCTCCATAGAAACACCTTGAAAATGCTGAGGAACATTGGAATAAACTGAAGACCTCAATCATCACAGCCTGTGAAGAAACGCATCCGATTTGTTATTGATCCACTCCTTTGGGCTTCATGCAAATCTACTATTTGCCAAAATATATGATCCTGTGCTTTTCTTTTCTATTCTGGCCAAATAGCTTAATTATTGGTTTGTCCCATTGAATACAAGGTTTGTTTAAGGGCCGCTTGTGGTCTCTTGGTATCCAGTTCATTGGTTGACATGTTCATTGGTTGTCTTTTGTTTGTGCTATATGCCCTGCTCATTTACTTTTTGCCTCATAGATTTCAATGATCACGTCACATACCCTGCTTCTTTGACATAGCTCTTTATTGCTGACTTTATCTCTTATTGTCATGCCGCACATCCTTCTTTCCATTGCTCTCTGTGTTACCACCTGCTTTTCCTATAGCTTTGTTTTTGCCCATGTTTCAGACATATATAACATTGCCAGTAAGACTGTACTGTTTAAATATTTTGATTCTTGCATATATGGATGAATGGGGATGATTTGTTGAAGAAATGTGGATAGAGATAGTTGAACGTCATCATTGGAAACTTCAAACAATTTCATTTTTTTTTCCGAGAGGGAACTTTGATGGACATCTTACAAGGGTTGATGTTGCTATTGATGTTGACCGCTCTGAATATGAAGGGTTAGGAGTGACTGGTGATGGTTGTGGAAGTGGCATCTTGAAACAGAAAGCATTGAAGTTTGCAGCATTGATGTCTTTCGTCTTTCTCTAAGAAGTTCATGAGTGTATGAATGGGCTTCTTCCAAACATCTTTCAAAGTTTTTTCTTTAACTTCTTTCCATGTATCTCTATTTTTTAATGTCATCCAAAATAGGGAAGTCTTTCCAAATAGCTTTCAATTATTTTTGCTTTTCTCTCTGAGAAAGATAATCATCTAATGCAGCCACAGCCATTGCAAAAGCTCTCCTTAGATAATCAGATTTGAACAATGAAATCATACTTACCTTGGTCAATTGGCTTCAGCAATGAAGCTGTGTTTGCAAGGATGAAAGTTGCTTGAATTTCTTTGAAGGACTTACTCTGAGGTCAAGTGTAGCCTGGGGCATTATCAACAAGCAATAGAATCTTAAAGGGAATATTCTGTTCCATGCAATAAGCCTCAACTATAGGTTGGAAATAATTTGAGAACTAAGTTGCAAATAAACCAGCAGTCGCCCAGGCTTTTGCATCAGTCTTGTAATAAATTGGAAGACTAGACTTTAAATAGCCCTAGGATTCTTTGATTGTTCTATAAGAATAGGCTTTAACTTACAGTTGCCCATTGCTTTAGCCCCTAGCAACAGCCTATCTTTTGCAGGTTTGAATCCAAGCATAGATTTCTCTTCTTTTGCTATAAAAGTTGTAGCTGGCATTTTCTTCCAACATAGTGATGTTTCATCCTCATAGAAAATCTGTTGCTTTGCATAGCCACTATTTTCTATACTTTTTTTCAAGCTCTGCAGGATACATTTCTGAAGCTATGGTATCTGTACTAGCTCGTTCTCCATACACTTTTATATTATGCAAGCCGAACCTTGTTTTAAATCTGCTGCTCCAAAGAGTAAAACCAGCTCTGATATTTAAAGTTACAGGAGGGTTGGTTTAGATTGAACATTAGAAGGAACATCCTAACAGTAAGAATATTTTGATAATGAAACTAATTGTCTTAAAGAGGTGGCGGGGTCTCCTTCTCTGAACGTTTTCAGAAAGAGGCTGGATAACTACCTGGAAATCCTCCATTGAGAAGGGAGATGTACTCTATGGCCCATGAGGCGCATTCAAACTCTGATTCTAAGGTCCTGTTAAATCAGTGGTTCTCAACCTGGGGGGTTCCCAGGTGTTTTGGCCTACAACTCCCAGAAATCCCAGCTTTTTACCAGCTGTTAGGATTTCTGGGAGTTGAAGGCCAGAACATCTGGGGACCCACAGGTTGAGAACAACTATATTAAATCAAACTTTGCTAGCCTCAGACGATTCTTCCGTAGATGTCTCTCCTCTTTCAGCCTTCATTTTATTGAATAGACTTAGGACTTTGGCCTGGATAACACCTGTGTTTAGGGAAATATTGTGGCCGATTTGATCTTGAATTCACACACATTAGCAATTTAATATGCATTGGTGTAGTGTTTTTAATTTCATCTAACACTTCGGCTACTATTGCACTAATTGTTGAATTAGCTATGCCAGGCTTGAGGTATATATGACTTATTGACCTGCTTTTTAAACTAAGTTTGATAAAGGACCTCTTTACACGCTGTTGCATTTTGCCGCCACTTGTCAGTGAAACAGCTGTTGCGCAGGGTGCCTTGTGGTGGGAATGAGACAAGGCACATTGGCACTCTATCCCTCTCCCCATCAGATGAGAGAAAAGGGTGCAGTGTGTGTTGCCCCGCTGCCCTTCCCCCCATCATCAGGAGAGGAAAATGCGAGAAAAATGTATTGGAGCTAACTTTCCTCTCCATGGTGGCAGAGGAAGTGTCTTGCGATGCTTCCCTTCCACTTTGGGAGGAATGTGGGCGAGGCCAAGCCAGCATCATCTGATGACGCTTCGCAGACCCCATCCAAAAGAAGAAAAAGCAGCCAAAAAACCCCATGTGAAGAGGTCCTAGTTTCAATATTTATTGAAAATTGAGAATCATATGGGTTGTTTTAGCTGCCTCACTGTACCTACCATGCTTCCTTAAAAATAAGACAGTGTCTTATATTAATTTTTGCTCCTAAAGATGTGCTAGGTCTTATTTTCAGGGGATGTCTTATTTTTCCATGAAGAAGAATTCACATTTATTGATGAACAAAAAAATGAATATTTATTATATACTGTACAGTAGTTGTCATCACAAATCAGCATAACCAGACAAACTGTGAATTCTATCGAGAATTTCTTTTTGCTACCATTATTTCCATGCACAACACTCTATACATTTACCAATTCTGCATGCTCTGGTGTTCTGTTCATTGGGCATGCTTCCAAACAAAAACTTTGCTAGGTCTTACTTTCGGGGGAGGCCTTATATTTAGCAATTCAGCAAAACCTCTACTAGGTCTTATTTTCAGAGGATGTCTTATTTTCGGGAAAACAGGGTAGATGTCATTGTGAACATAGTACTTGATTATAAATACAAATAATTGTAATATAATATTATATATTGTGCATATATGTACATCTCTCTCTGTGCATATATACATTATACATACTTACATAATTATATTGTGTGTGTGTGTGTGTGTGCGTGTGTGTCAGTCATAGGCACAATTAAACAGATGAAGAAAAATGTGTAAAGCAGCCTAAAATCACCCCTTAAAATTATTTTGAAACCACAGACAGTCAGAAAAGTCACCTCTAATTTAAAAGAGCAAAGGCCATGTGAAATAATACAGTGATTTGCTGCTAAGTACACGATCTATCTTCACTGAGAAACATTAGGTTTGAAGAATGATGTGATACAGCAGGATGATCTATCATCCTTCAAGCAAATCTCCTTTTGATGCTGCAAGCATGCCTGTGTGAACCATCCTATCGTGATAGTTTTTCTTCTCCTTTACCAGCCCCATGTCTGTGGCAAAATTACATCCTCTCACGCCATATAGGGAGGAATGAAGTATAACACTTTAGGCTCAACTAATGGCAAATCAGATGGAGAATCCATATGATATAAGCATGGCCCCCAGACATTTTAAGTTTTTAAAAGAAACACAGCATCAAATTTTACTGAACAGAGGATAAATGAAGACAGAATATGTGTGGTAGTCTTGCCCTCTTGGGGTATATTAGGGGTTTGAGACATTATCATTTTAATCAGGTTCACAATTTACTCCCTCCATTTCAACTTTTCAAATACTCCGTTTTCCCCAAAATAAGACAGAGTCTTATATTCATTTTTGCTTCAAAAGATGTGTTAAGGCTTGTTTTCAGGGGCATTCTAATTTTTCAAAATTGACTTTTTAAATGAACTATTTTTAAAATAGGGCTTATATTTCAAGCATCCTCAGAAATGCTGAAAAAACATGATAGGTGTTAATTTCAGGGTAGGTTTTATTTTGGGGAAATTAAGATAGTGCTGATTTAGGTTTTTTGTTTTAAAATTAAACATGAAATTAAATTACAATTAAACACATCTTAATATAGGGTGACTTTTGAGGTCTCTCATTCATAGGTCTGCTGTAATTTGAAGTAGATCTGCTCAGGTTCTTGCAGAGTCCAGGACATGACTTCCTTGTTCGAGTCTATCCATCTGAAATGCAGTCTTCCTCTTTTCCTATTGTCTTCTACATTCCCAAGCATTATTGTATTTTCTTCTTGTGATATGCCCAAAGTACAGCAGTCTAAGTCAGAGCTTTCCAACTGTGTGTTGTGACACATTAGTGTGGCAGTTTCAGTCTGTAGGTGTATCACGTGAACATAACTAGAAACCTCTGAGTCTATAAACTTCTTCACACATTGTTCCATTTCTCCAGGAGTTGCCCATTATATGGTAGGGACAGGACAAGGCATGTTGGTGCTTTGTCCCCATCAAATGGGTGAAAGGACAGTAATGCATGTTGCCCCGTTGCCCTTTTTCCCATCATATGGGGAAAAGGAGAGGGAAATATGGATAGCTCTGTTGTTATTACAGTTTATGTATGTGTACATATCTCTTATAAAGGGTAAATTTAACCTCCAGTTTGCTAATAAAACCAAATCACCATGTTGCAAAATGACATACCAGTATGTCTAAAAAGTGTGTCACCAACATTAATGTTTGAAAAGTTCTGGTCTTAGTGCTTCTAGGGAAAGTTCGAGCTTGATGTGCTCTAGCAACTGTATATTTGCCTTTTTGGTAGTCCATGGTATCTGCAGAACTTTTCTATAGTATCTTATTATAGTATTTTTTTCCTGTCAGCATTTTTTCCTGTCCAACTTTCACCACCATACATAGAAAGTGAAAATATGATGGACCATCCTAACTTTAGTATTTAATTGCATATCTTGACACTTCATGATCTTGTCCAGGTTCTTCATTGCTGCCCTTACAAGTCATAGTCTTCTTCTGATTTCTTGACTTCATTCTCCATTCTGATTAACAACTGAGCCAAATTATGGAAAATAGTGAATTATTTTACTGTCATCATTGTCTACTTCAAAGTTATGTAAATCATCTCTGGTAAATTTTTTTTTAGAATTCTGGGAAATGTAGTTTAGGATGGGGCCTTTGGAATTCTCAACTGGAGAGGTCTTCAACTTCCCTAAACTACATTCCCCAGAATTCTGAAAGTGGGAGCACCCACTTTAAAAAGCTAATGTGATATTGTATTTAGTTAGACTAGACCTACATAAATGCTGCCTTACCATTCAATTAAAGCTAGCAGTTGGCATTTGACTCACATTTGTCAAGGTGGCATAGAGTTTTGCCTTTTAGCATCCATGTGGTAAACCACTTTTTTTGGAAGTGAAACTGTGCGGCTTGGCCTCATGTCCAAATGACAAATCCATCTGTGTAATTATGATAGTTCTTCTTCAAGCATCTCTTCTGGCACTTTTGTAGGAACACACAATCACTATATCCACATGACCATGTCATTTAGATGTTGTTTTCAGCTTCATAGATTTGACTCAAGGGAAAATGGCTTCTGCGTGGCTGTGTGGATACATCTAAAGAGCACCTTAACTTCTTGCCCTTCTGCCAAGCCCAACAGGCAATAAGAAGACAATGTTTGATGGCTTGGTAAAAGAAACAGTAATACCTTCAAGGTGGCTGGGAAAGATTGCAAAGTATTTATTGAAAGAAAAGTTGTTGGTGACAAAGAAATATAGCTATTCTTTTCAAAATTTGTGTGCCAGCCAACATTACCATTTACCAACAGTATTCTGGGTAACATTCATCCGCAAATTCTGCCTTTGCTTAGGCACCATAGTAATTAATAATGCCAAATCAAATGCAATGCATGCTTATGAAGTTTGTAGTTCTATACATTGTTCATTTGCTACAGAATAGCGGTATGGAATTTTAGATTAATTCGCCCTGTTTCATTAGGATGAGGAGAAGTGTGTTACTATGTGTACCTCCTCCTCCAACCTAGGTGAGAATTTTACATCACATTGTCCAACAAATGAAGGTGAGCCCTCTTTTGTAAGGGAAGAAAATGAAAAAGTTGAAAATTAAATGTCTTGCTATGGGCGAGACAGGAATTCATTTGCAGGGCTGATAACTGAACTCAGCTGCCAAGCTTCCTTAATATGCTGCATCAATCCAAGGTAATATTGGTGCCAAATCAATTGAAAGCTATTTGACCTTATATGTTTAGTATTACATTGCTGTCCTAGCCAGAGGCCACAACAATAATCAAAAAAGTAAAACCAGCACAAATGGCAAAATACGTCACAGAAACACCTGTGGTATACTTGAGGGTGGAGGTACAGTGGCTGTAATGTTGAAGCATGAAGTTCAGTCCATGCTACTAAACTGAACTTCCCTGTTCACTGATTGTATAGCACATCTTGATGGTACCAGGATACATCCCATGGCCAATTTGACCAAAGGATAGTGTGATGTCTTAGCCTTACCTTTTCCCTCCTCTGCTTCACTTCCTTGTTTAGTCTTCCCTTTAGTGTAGATTTCTCCATTTGAACTTAGCTTGGGGGTGGAGCTTCAAAACCCCCCTAGAGGCCTGTCTCAGTTGATTTAGCCCTTTTGCCTCAGAGCCTGCCTCAAAGGCTTTTCCCTCTGTTTTCTTTTGTATCAGAGCTTTAGAGGAGAAGGCCAGGATTTGTCTGGGTTCCTTGGCAATCCAGACAGGCATTCTCAGCACGTACTACCATTATAGTTGAGACCAGTACTGCCAACAGAGTATAGCTGTATTACCAATATAGTTAAGACCTGTACTACCTGTACTATCATAGCAAAGCACGTAATTTACCACCAATATAGTTTTGAATTATTTTGATTGCCTTTAAAGAGCCCTGTGTGGAGTTAACCCTTTGCCTTTTTGTTTCCAGTAAACTTGTTTTGGTTAACTTTACTCCTGTCTCAAGAGCCTTTATTTTAAGAACTGGATTTCATCAGAGGGTAACCGATAGCCACTGGGTATAACCAGACATCATAGTTTTCCTTTTAACGCCGGTGTGCCATGACAGATAGGGAGATGCCTACCGTGTTTCCCCGAAAATAAGACAGTGTCTTATATTAATTTTTGCTCCCAAAGTTGCTCTAGGTCTTATTTTAAGGGGATGTCTTATTTTTCCATGAAGAAGAATTCACATTTATTGTTGAACAAAAAAAATGAACATTTATTATATACTGTACAGTAGTTGTCATCACAAACCAGCATAACCAGACAAACTGTGAATCCTATCAAGAATTTCTTGTTACTACCATTATTTCCATGTACAATACTCTATGGTAGGTACATTTACCGATCCTGTATGCTCTGGTGTTCTGTTAATAATAAGTTTATTTATATCGCGCCTCCATCTCCCTCGAAGGGGACTCATGGCGGCCTACAGCAAAACCAAAATACAAGCAATGATAAAATATAAAACATCAAAGGACAAAAACAAAAAACAATAAAATATACACAATAGGTGAAAAAACACAACACAGAATTAAAACATTAAATTAAAAACAATGAGGTTGCAATAGTGGATAAGCAAGATGCACATTATGAGTAACAAATTCGTAAATAAAGTGCATTAGAATAATTTAAGGTCACATTAGGTAGGGAAGAGTCCTGAATAATATCAAGCAATCAGGAATCAATTAGTTGGGCATGCTTCGAAACAAAAACTTTGCTAGGTCTTACTTTCGGGGGAGGCCTTATATTTAGCAATTCAGCAAAACCTTTACTAGTCTTATTTTCTGGGGATGTCTTATTTTAGGGGAAACAGGGTAGTTATTGTCTTTTGCAATTGGGAAGCCCCAGCCAAACAATGGGAAAGCACTTCCTCCAACCTATCAGTGTTATGCTGCATGTATTAGGTTGAAGGTTTGAGAGTGTGACAGCTGTGAAGTGAAGTTGCATAGAGGGAGGCCATTCACAATGTCCCACAGGATATATGTGCTTGTGAAACTGATCTCTTTGCCACAAGGTTCCTTTGTGTTTAGGATTCTATTCAACCCCAGCAAAAACCTATTTTGTATATTTTCTGTTTTGTTTAGTTCTTTGCAGGCAGAAACCTTGCTTGCATGGGCATAGAGCATTTAACAGTAACAATAGGAAGAAGAGCACACAGAAGAAGAAGCAAAGCAGCAAGAACAGTGGCAACTTGTGCATTTTCTTTTGTTGACCTCAATATAATGGGTATGCTTTGTAATAGTATGCCATTATTACTCTGTTTTCTGCCACTATCCATTTCTTCCTCTGTGGTTGGTCTTTCATTTGCTTCATAGAGTCTTATCTTAGTTGTGTTGTGGAGTTTGCCACACAAGGCAGGTAAATCACAATTACATGGTAACAGTAAGACGTATCAGGTGGAATAATTTTTCTTCTGTTGTTGTCTGGGGGAGAATGTTGGAAGTGCTTCTTTTATTAAAGGAAGTAATTAACATATTATTTGTGTTTGTAAAAGAAATACTTTCCAGTGGTCTTTCAGTGGGAGAGGAGTGCCATCATGTAATAAGTCATAGTCAAAGATTCTGTTGTCTTGCTATAATTGTGGTTTCCTTGCTTTGTTTGATAAATTCCAAGCTTTCACCTGATGTTCTGGAACTCCAGAATTTGATATATTTCTTTTTGTCCCAAACAAAGACCAATTTGGCATGCGATTTGAGTTTTTTTCACACCATATTAAAATGTTAGTATGACAGCCTCTTGCCTTGTGAGGCCACAAAATTCCTCCAATACAGAAAAGCAGTGCTATGGTGAAAACACGTTCAAACAGATTGACAAAACATCTGAATGAAATTGCCATTGATAGGATGTCTTAGTTACATACTACCATTATCTGACAGTACTAAACTGATTCTTAGATTCTTGGATAGAATCTAAATAATTGATGGTTCTGAATGTCAGTTAGTTGGAGAAACCTAGATAATAAATTGAATTATTGTTTTGTTGTTATTTCAATCTCCATTCTGTCTGTCCCCATAGGAACGTAGTGTAATATGTATTAAGACAATGTGTAGTCAGATTTTGGCAGTTATCTTAGTAAACTGTAATGGAAATCTATACAAATTTGGATGTTAGCCTGTGGGTTTCTGTATCATGCTAAGCTTCAATATAAAATAGAGCAGATCTGCAAGAATCATAGTCTTTTCCACCAGGCCAAAGAGCTTGAAGTCCTTGTTAACATCATAGTCAAATACTAACAACTGTCCATCCACTTCACCACGTTCATTAAATACTACTGAGCCACCCACTTAAGAAACAGCAACCTACTGTAGGGTAGAGATATCTTGGTGTATGAAAAGGGTTGCAAAGGGTTATCTTTTCAGACGTTTCCTAAGCTAGTTGGCAAGTGACTTTTTTGCAAATTATCTGGATAGAGATGGGCAAAATGGTCAATTCTGTCATGTAATGGTATTGGTTGTTCTCAGCTTTAAAATAATATAGTTATACAATTTGTGGGAGGAGCTGAAATACCCCTTTGAGAAAAAGCTCCAACACTACCTTTTCCTCACTGAGGAGGGAAGATCAGCAATATGTTGTGTTTTCTGTCTCTTGCACTTTCTGGGGTTTTTCCTTCCTTCATTCCTTCTCTGTGTTGTGTGTGACATGTGTTACCTCCTCTCCTTCTTTCTTTCTTTCTTTCCTTCCTTCCTTCCTTCCTTCCTTCCTTCCTTCCTTCCTTCCTTCCTTCCTTCCTTCCTTCCTTCCTTCCTTCCTTCCTTCCTTCCTTCCTTCCTCAAACACAGGGAAGGGTGGGGGAGAGAGAGACGATTGCCAGAATGGCAGCAAAGGGAGAGCCCCCAGATGCCTCATTTCCTCCTCCTCCTCCTCCTCCTCCTCCTCCTCCTCCTCCTCCTCCGGTTGACCCCAAGGGCCATCTAGTCCAGCCCCCTTCTTTCTAACATGTAGCAAAAGGACAATCAAAGCACCCTGACAGATGGCCATCCTGCCTCTGAAGAATAATAATAATAATAAAGAAAATATGTTCCTAGTTTACAAATGTTATTTCCTGTTTAATTGTATAGTCCTTACTTTGAATGTAGTTGTTGTGCTCCAGAAACTTTGTTTTTGTGTCCACAAACTATGTTAAATTGGTGGAGACGCTATAAGATATTAAATCATTGAGAAACTAGAGCAAAATGTGCTATAGCAGGGTGTTGCTCCTGCAAAGACAAGGTTTTTGCAGTTTAATAAACATTTTCCATGTGTTCAATAGAACCAATTAGGAAATTATATTTATCACCGAGAAACAAAAATTATAGTCCAGGAGAGGAGGTGTTCCTTTTCACAAAGAAAATGGCGGAGGGACAGTGAGCAGGAGCAGTAAATCAACTGAGAACTCCAAAATAAAACTGATAGTTTGCTAGTGTGTGATGGAGGTAGGAAAATCATCCATTTAATTTCAAAATGGAGTATGCCTGAGCTGTATTGTAAACCTAATCTTCCAAACACTTGACATGGTCAGTGGGATGAAGTCTCTAGTTAAGAAGGGCTTAGTATTTCCACGTAAGTAGTTTCACTTCAGCCTGATAATTCAAGACTGAGAAAGAATCAGTAGCTGAGAACAGACAAGAGAAGTAAACACATGTTTCAGCAACCTGTTCATACACCTCTCATAGGCATTGGGATGAGAGAGGGGTCATTTCAGTTTCCTTTGTTTGCTTTTGCACTGTTGAACTCTTGGAAATACATTTTCACCAGGCCTCACACTGAGGTCATGCACCCCTGTTAAGGAACCCTTTTACAAGCCATGTGTTTGTGGAGTATCGGTCATGGGAATAGTCCGAATAAAATTAGTTGCTTAGGGTCCAATTCCACACTATAGCTTTAGCTCATCAACTAAAGAACTGGAATGCTTTCTCTGTTGTACACTACCTGCTGCATAATTTACCACCAGAAAGTTTTGATTATAGCAGTGATATGTGTTGCTTTTCAGCACCAAAGAAAGCTTTGAGGATGCCTGGAATTACAGCCAGATCCAGTTCAGAACAAGATTCTGAAAAGTTGTTTGAAAAAGCTAGAATGATTGATAGCCTCCCCCAATGTGTATTTGTATGAGTGTATGCTCTTAGATTTCCCATAGACATGATGTAGTGACTTAAAATTTACAAAACTCTCAGTAGTTTATCTCTAAAGCAATTTTTAAAAAACTGCCTTGCAAGCCTGATGGTAATGGCCTAAATCATGAACTCAAACCACAGACACTGAGCATGAACTCTACTGACAAAGTACAAGGCCTCTTTGCAAATAAATGTACTTGTTTTTCCTCTGGCTGTAGCATAAGCCCAATGGATCTGTGTTTATCCATTAGTTATATGTTGTGGTCATGATATATTCAGCATGCTGGCAAGCAATTTGTATTCCTGTCATCTTCAGTTCTCACTGATGATGGTTTATCCTCCACTGTCTTTTTCAGGCGGTGTGTATTGATGCATACTACTTTCTCTGATTATTTCATCCATCCCATGAAGTAGGCTATTGCCTCTGGAAGGTTGATACCACAGGGAAACAGTTCCGTAAGGGAAGCAGCCATTTCTATCATCTTACTATAAACTGGGATGCTAAAAATTGAAGCAGCTAGTCTCATGAAATGTTAAAATGAAATCTATTGAATGCAGTGGTATATAAAGCCAGTGTGGCAAAGTGGTTAGACCTTAGTTAAAGTCTAGTTAAAATAGTGGGAATCATGCACCCCTGCAGGTGTTGCAGAACTGCAGCTCTTGGTATTTTTTTTACCACTATGGCTATGCTAGATAAGGCTGCTGAATGTGTGGTCCAATAAGGACGAGGTGCATACAATTTTGTTCCACTAGGACCACGTGCCCCCAAAGGATGCAAGACAGGTGTAACATGGTAGGCCCGATGTCAACGCTTTTTGCTCACTCCACAGTATTCAGAAAGGGGAATTAAGTATGTTCTACATGAAAATGCAGGACCTTATCAAACACACACTTATAGCCCGTCTGTGGCACTCTTTGCCTAGGTCCATTTCGTCAGACATTTGTAGGCAAAGAATCTGATGCAAGTACTTTTTGAAAAAGGTGACTAAAGGAAAGTGAGGCTGAAAGTGGGGTTGGGAGAATGGGGCATTGTATGGGGGGGGGGGGAATTCATTATCCTCTCCAGCAATTTACCTGCTATAACTATCCATATCACTGTGAAGCTTTTTCTGGCTGTTAGGTTGTTCATGTGCAGAAACTCCTTGTAGTGCTCCCTGTATCCTTTATTATATTTCCTCTCAGGCACTTAAAGGTTCATAGCCAAACTTGTCTTGGCTGTCCTTGCACACAGCAGAGGGAATTGCATGAATCTTTAAAGCTGGAAAAATGGATGTTGGTGCTGTTGAGAGAGAGCACATGGGCCTGCCTCTCCTGCAGCCAAGAGCCTCTCCTCTAGAGTAGAAAAACAGCTTTAAGAACAAGAAGCCTCTTTAAAGCAGGCACCTGCCTGCAGCTAAGCGCCTCTCCTCTAGAGTAGAAACAAACATCTTAAATGCCTAAAATGACAGGAAATAGAGTCTAGGGAGCCCCCCCCCATAATGAACTGATAGAAAACAGATCTTTAGGCACCCCCCCCCCCCGGGCGAAAACAGATATTTGGGAGGCTCCTAAAATGGATCGGGCCTCCCACCAAAAGCTGGGAAATGAAATGGCTCGCATTTTACCCTGATTGCACAACTTTAGTGCTTAGTGGGTTTGAGAAGGGGGATGGAAATGCACATGAAAGCTATAGAATGGGCCATGATAAATTCAGTACAAAACATTGACTTATTCTCTGTAGAAACAAAGGAGTGTTACCTCATGCCCTTTCAACAAACTATCTTTTTATGATGGGACAGAAACGGGATTCAGTAGCTTAAAGTCTCTTTCATAACAGTGCAAATGGCTTTTCTTCATATCCTGGCATTTTCTTTTGTGTGAGCAGAACTGTATGTAAATCAGCCACAACTGCTGCTTAGAATTTGCAGCAACTTTTTTCATTATGTGCAATTGGCTAGGCTTCTGTTTCCTTGAATGTTGAACAAATTGAGTACTGAAGAGGGTGGGAGGAAGTCCTCATTTGTATTCTTTTTTCTGAAAAAGCAGGAATGCTTGCCATCTCAGTATGGTAGGTCGGTTTATGTCTCAAGCGCCAGCCCATTGTTTCATTCCCTGCAGTCACTGCTCCAGTTGGGCAGTGGACACCATTCGTTTACAGTGAATGACCACATGACCAGACTCCCAGTAGCAGCAAGTAAACTGCCTGTCATTAAAGCGGCTTATGGGTTCTTCTAAGAAAGATAGAGGCATCAGTTGTCATGGCAACTGCCAGGCTATCAAATACAGCTGTGTCAGAAATAAATGAGAAAAATGTTGATTTACAAATTTAGAATTAAAAAATAAAGCAAGGTTACCCAAACTGGATGGCCATGCCATTCACTCCCCCACCCAACTCCAACTGGTGCTTTATCTTTCTTTCTGTTAGGAAAGCAATTAACTGTTGAAATAGCCATTACATGCCCTCTGGCTACATTATCCCTCTTCAAACCAGTTATCAATTATTTTCCACATTTTAAATTTGGAACATTGGCATGTCTAGCTATGAATCATTCCAAAACCTGTTGGTGTCTCTAACCAGTTGAAATGAAGCTTTTGAGATTCCCATTTTAAATTCATTGAAGAGTAAGAAATCAAATTGCTTCACACATTGGGATCAAAATATTCATAGACCAAATGTGGGCCTGATTCATTTTCACTAATACTACAGTCCAATGTTGATTAAAATATAGAAGGTTTGTCAGAAAATCCCCAAAATGCAATCAGAAATTAAGATGTAGAGTCATGTACAGTCAGTATAGTTACAGTGCTACATAGTAATTAGTGACTCAAAGTAACAATGTCAGCTTATTTTACAAAAGGAATATAGTTACGACTCCATTATCCCAAAGCAATGTGTGATTTAATAACTGATCACATAGTTTTTGAATGACTTGACTCTATGTAGCAACCACTTATCATAAAACTGATATTCTTACTGTGCCTTTGGAAAGCAATGGACCATATATGATATAGTCACTAGACTGACATCTTCTTTTGGAGTTATTTTTTAAAAAGTGAACATGTTAGCTTTTTTTTTTTTTTAGAGTTAGGTAAAGGTAAAGGTTTTCTCCTGACATTAAGTCTAGTCATGTTCGACCCTGGGGGGTTGGTGCTCATCTCCATTTCTAAGACGAAGAGCCGGCCTTGTCTGTAGACACCTCCAAGGTCATGTGGCTGGCATGACTGCATGGAGCACTGTTACTTTCCTGCCAGAGCGGTACCTACTGATTTACTCACATTTGCATGTTTTCGAACTGCTAGGTTGGCAGAAGCTAGGGCTAACAGCGGGAGCTCTCCCCGCTCCCCGGATTCAAACCACTGACCTTTCGGTCAGCAAGTCCAGCAACTCAGCAGTTTAACCCGCTGTACCACCTTACTCTTTACTTAATATTTTAGGAGTAATATGTTACTAATTTACATTTCTTACAATGTTTAATTTATTTTAAAAACTAAAAAAGAAAAATTTGCCTAAATGATTTAAAATGTGTTTTGGAGTAATTAATAAACATTGGCCAGAATCCTGCTGGGCAGTTGTGGGTATGTAACCTATAGTTGCAGACAATTGCTAAGTATTCACAATCCCTATTTAGTTTCTAGTTAGGAGACTATGTAGGGACAATGAAAATGGCGACAAACCCACTTATTATTAAATACCTGCTTTTGATCAAAGCGGAAAGAGACCTCCATCATCTCCAGTCACCTTTGAGGTTTATGGGAGCCTGGACAGAACCCACTGTGTAACAGTGTAGTTACAGTGCTACATAGTAAGTAGTGACTCAAAGTAACAACCTTCCTGAATGTTACCTTATGATTTTGAAAAAATAATATAGTTACTTTTTCATTACACCAAAGCAATGTGTAACATTGTTATTTTTCATGTACTATTTCTAATATCACAATCAATTTCTGTCCTCAGAGAACATTCCTTCACACATCTTTTTCTAGAAGGGGAAAGTTAGGGGTTTTTTAAGAGCACAACTTCCAGAATCCCTCACTCCTCAGCATAGTCAGTGGGAGATTTTGGGTGCTGTGATCCCAAAAAGTGCATTTTCCAAGCTCTACCATAGTAGCAAAACTATAAGTAAATAAAGCTCAGGTACAAGTTGGGAGCAACACAATTCTCATGCTGCCCAATACTTTTTCCCTTTCACCTCAGGGATCAGCATCCTCAAGGTAGTTGCCATTTATCTAGTTGAAAAGGTGGTAGAGTTCCAGGTCTTTTTCTTTTATCCATTTTCCCCATCTGTTTTTGTAAAACAGCTGCAGTATGAAACTCTCAACCTTTCCCATTCCAATGCACTTTATCTTCACCGGTTTGGCCAGAGGGTTTAAGCAACTCAACATCCATGATCACAAAAAGGGCAAAAGTCTTGCTCTCATATTCATGGATGCTTCAGTTAAATGCCAACAGTGATTCCCCATTGTACACAAGTGCAGAGAAAACCTGCTTTGCTGATACAACCATGGGGTAAGTTGTTGCTAGGAAGAAAGCATTTTAAAAGCCTGACTTTGTTGAATGCCAGCCCATGCCAAGCTAGCTGTGTGCATCAGCTGCTACATGTAGTACTGGCATGCCACTGTCAGTGTTGCCTTTTGAAACTTGGAGTGGTATGCCAAAAGCTGAAATCCTGTTTGCAATAGTACAAGCATTGCCCAGGCTTGCCATTGACTGTGAGCCAATGAAAGCTGGGTGTCTGGTGGTTGCTATGTGCCCAGATGTTTCATGGTGATTGCAACCCAAACTAACTCCAGTGTAGTATTCAATACTACAGAGATGCTGGGAGGTTTCCCATTAATTTATAATGAAGGGGTTAAAACCTAACCCAGACTTGCATTACCTGTACCTTGGACATCCAGCATGCTGTACTGAATTACAAACAGTATCTGGATAAGATGGGAAACTGTGCTGTGAAGAGTCAGGTATGGCATATTCTAACTTTCTGTAAGCCAGATGATGGTGATTGCTCCACATATTTTCACAAACTGGAACTCAAGGTACCTTAAAAATTAAAACAAACACAAAAAATTAAAAATACAAAAGATCATCATTGAACTAGAATCCATCAGCAATTCAAGGCATGCAATTAAAATGTTAAAAACAGTATAATTAAAACAACAACAACAACAATAACACTTTATTTATATTCCGCCCTATCTCCCCAAGAAGACTCAGGTACACAGTACACATACATGGCAAACATTTAATGCCGTTTTGGAGAGACAGGACAGAACAGCATTCAATGCCATTGTCAGACATATCACATATCACATATACAGACAGAAAGACAAGTAGAGGCTATTAACATCCTCCAGCTTCATGGGGGTACTCTCGATTCTGGCCACAGGGGAAGCTGTCACTTCATCATCGACTGTGACACCGAGTCCATTTGATGGTAGTACTCAACTTCTGCACACTGCTGTCAGTTTTCTGGTGTCATAAATTAAGTTTAATTAGCCTCCCCGCATTAAGCGGTACCTAGAATTCTCTAATCACAGAAAGCTGTTTTCGAGCTTCTCAGATGGACAGCAAGCTAGGATTATTAATAGTAGGGAGCTCATCCCCAACCCAGGCTTCGAACAAGCAACCTCTAGGCCAGTGGTGATCTATTGCTGCTGGCTACTAACCAGCTGCACCACAATACAACTCATAGAAAAACTTTCCTTTAAAAAATTTCTGTTCTGAAAAGTCTGTTGGAATGAAAGAGTCTCTGCCTGCTGATGGAAGGACACCAGAACCTGGGGCAGCCACTAAGAAGGCCCTGACACATGTGCCTGCTAATCATGCATGTGAAGGATGCAGAACTTAAAAAAGGCCTCTCTTGAGGATTTCAGGGTCTGAGCAGGTTCAGGTAGACAGAGAGATAAAGTCTGTTAGATAGCCTTGTCTTTTGATGCCTGTGGCCCAGAAGATCTCCTCTCCTGCCCTACATCAAGGTTAAGATAACCCTAGGGGTACAGTACAGACACAATCGAGAAAGCCAAGGCACTGTGTTTGCAAAATCTGGGCATGACTGTTGATAACAAGGTGGCTTGGAAGTCTCTCATTCAGAAAGCTTGGCGGCAATGCACAACAAATGACATGGAGTCTTAGTTACTGCATCAAAATTAGAGTACATCACCAACATAAGATTGTCTAACTTTTAATTGATTAATTAATTAGACATCATATTACAACATTGCAGGATAGATGTATTTCTGAGGATATTAAAGGAAGTATTGGATAATATGATCTGATGAATAATTACTGTCTTTCAGAAGAACAGCTCTCTTTAATGTTTTCTTTTTTATTCCCCATTAAAGTAACATGTCACACCCAGAGGGACTTTGAAAAATACACAGATATGCTCTAAAGTTGAGGCCCCACTGATTAAAATTTGCCTCTGCTGCTGACAATTAAACTTTTAGTTGATGCATCAAAGATGTACCGCCCAATTCTGTGCGTATTTCCTTGGAAGTAAGCACAGCTAAATTGAATTAGAAATACTACTTCGCTGAAGCTGAATACAGGAAGCCTTCACAATATGAATTGTTAACAGTTCCTACACCTCAACAATGCTAATAAGTACCAAATATAGATAGTCAGAAAGTAAATGACAGCCATAGCTTGAATTTGGTGACCTTTCTATGCAAAGCTGAAAGTGGAAGGGGAGAAAAAGGAAGTGTGGTTGTTAGGTCAGACTTAATGATGTCTTCCTGAAAGATGTGGGATCATTATAGATCCACCTACACAAGTGGGGTTCCAGAGAACAGAGGATATATTCTTGTATGTTTCAGAGAACTGGCAGTCTCTCCACCTTCTGGGTCACATATTTCTACTGAATGAACTCATTTGAGAATGAAGTCTGATATTTTAAGTTGGGGGATGGACAGAGGCGGTCCAACCATAAGGCAAACTAGGCACTCGCCTGTGGCGCCATCATCCCGGGGGCACCATTGTCCTGGGAGGAGGGCGCCACTCTCCACCTCTTTCTCCTTCGGGCCTCCCGGCGGCTGCGCTGGGCCTTCTGTCCAGCGCGAGCTCGCCTTCGCACCACGCGAGCCCACCTTTGGGGCCTTCAGAGATTGTGAGGTCTGTGGGAACTTGGAAGCTAGGTAAGTGGGGTTTATATATCTGTAGAAGGTCCAGGGTGGGAGAAAGAACTCTTCTTTGAAGCAGGTGTGAATGTTGTAATTAATCACCTTGATTAGCATTTAATGGCCCTGTGGCTTCAAGGCTTGGCTTTTTCTTGCCTGGGAGAATATTTTTTTTTGGGAGGTGTTAGCTGTCCCTGATTGTCTACTAGGCTTGATCGATCCACGAAAAATTTAATTCTAAACTCGTTTCAAAACTAGAGGGGGGCAGCTTTTCGTTTCTGATGGTATTTCCGAATTTGGCCCCCCAAAAAATTCGAAATTAACGAAAATTCGTTATTTTCTAAATTAATTCGTTAATGGCGGACGCGCATGCACAATTCCCAAAAACAGCACAGAGGGAGAGGACTTTACAGGACTCTCCCACCCTCATTTTTTGAGTGATCTTCTTCCAACTTGGTACAGTGGTAGAACACATTTAAAACTGATAGCTCACCAAAATTTGGAACGTTTCCCTTATCCTCTGATTTTTGGCGAATTTTCATAGCTTTTATAATAAACCATTTTTTAATAATTGCAGAAATCTGTTCCTGGTTTGAAAGTCTTATTTCCTGTTAAATTGGGTTGTCTTTACTGTGAAAGTCATTGTTCTACTTCAGAAACTTTGTTTTTGTGGCTGAAACTTTGTTAAATTGGTGTGTGTGTGATATATATATAGTCCCTGCATATGTGTGTGTGTGTGTGTGTGTGTATAGGTAAAGGTAAAGGTATCCCTTGATGTTAAGTTCAGTCATGTCTGACTCTGGGGGTTGGTGCTCATCTCCATTTCTAAGCCCAAGAGCCAGTGTTGTCCATAGACACCTCCAAGGTCATGTGGCCGGCATGACTACATGGAGTGCCATTACCTTCCCAGAAACACCCAGAAAATGGGAATTCCAGACAGGAAACAATCAGGGCCAGCTAATACCTCCCAACAAAGGATTCTCCCAGGTATGAAGCAGCCAGGCTTTGAAGCTGCAAGGCTATTCAATGCTAATCAAGGTGACCAATTGCAACATTCACACTTGCCTCCCACAGACAAGAGTTCTTTCTCCCACCCTGGACCTTCCACAGATATATAAACCCCACTTGCCTAGCTTCGCACAGACGTCAAAACCTCTGAGTATCAGGCCTGGCAGGCAGGGAAGGGCGAGCGAGCGAAGGGAGGACAGCCGCCGGAGGAGGACGAAGCAGAGGGGAAGGGGTCTCGATCCGCCGCCTCCGCCCACCTGGATGCGCCTTGCGAGGAGGAGGCGGAGGAAGCGGAGGAGGGGGCGGCAGAGGGAGAAGCAGAGGCAGGCAGTGAGGGAGGCATGAGCAGCGCCGCCCGCGCCCCTCGCCCGCCTTCGCCTTCCGCCTCCTAAGCGACCCTCCCTCCCTCCCTCCCAGCCCCATCCTCCCCGCAAGGCTTCCGAGGAGGAGGAGGAGAGGACGCCGCCCGAAGGAAAGGAAAGGTCGGTGGGCTCTTCGGGGGAGACCTTGGGGAAGGTCGCGGGAAGGGCGGGAGGGGAAGGGGAAAAGCGCCCCATTTTCAAGAGCCACTTCGGGAGGGAAAGAGGGCAACCAAGGGGGGACCTCCCTCTCCCCCTCCTTCCCTCCTGGAAGAAGAAAGGAAAGACACGTGGACGCGCCTCCTTTCCGACGTGCGGGCCTCGCCTTCCTGGGCGCTGACACGCGAGAGCCTCCCTCCCGAAGACAGAAACCTGGCCCAGTCCTTCCTCGGTAGGCTATTGGGAGATCACCCTTGGGAGGTAATAATAATAAATTATTATCAGCTGCTGAGGCGAGGCGGCGGCGGCCATTTCCCCCCTCTGTCTTCCTCCTCCTCCTCGGCCTCCTTCCCCCTCGCCCCCTCCCATTGGCTGAGCCCGTGTCGCCCCTTTTGCTGAGGGGCAAAAGGGAAGGGCCTGAATGGTGGGAGTTTGGGTGCTTTGCAAAAGCTTTTTTTTCCTAACGAAAAAAACGACGACATAACGAAAAACGGCCTCTCGCGATTCGAAACCGCGATATCCAGACGTGTGACAACCAATGCTTCAAAATTGCTTCAAAACAAACGAAAATAACGAATTAATAACGGTTAACGGGGAAAACGAATTATTTGAGCAAGCCTATTGTCTACTGTCTGGATTTCTTCTGTTTTCAGAGTGTGTTCTTTATTTATTGTCCTGATTTTAGAGGTTTTTTTAAATACTGAGGGCTATCTGGGTTATCTAAGTCCACACTGCCCTATATCCCTGTTCAATGTTTAGTGCTAAATTCACAAATATAGTAATTCCTACATAACATGACCAAGTATTGAACTGCTTTTTCTATTGATTTGTTGTGAAACATGATGTTTTTGTGCTTAATTTGTAAAATTCTAATGTAATTTGATATTTAATAGGCTTTTCCTTAATCCTTCCTTATTATCCAACATTTTCGTTTATCCAACGCTTTTCTTTTTCAGTTATTGGTTTGGGGGGGGGGGGGCGCCAAAATTCTGTTCGCCTACACTGGAAAAATACCTAGGGCCGGCTCTGGGGATGGAGTAGCGACGGAAATGCTGTCTTTGGATGTCCACATGCTTAAAAGTCTGTTTTTTAAATAAAACGTTGGGGTAAAAATCGTTTTAAAAATGATTTAAAGTACCCCAAACTCTCTGCAAACAAATCATCACGCTGGTTGTATGCCATGGTCAGAGCACCTTGGAAGTGAGTATGATTTTTTTAGTCCATTTAGATAAGTTCTACCAAAGTAACAGAGCATCTTTTGGGGGAAAGAAAAAAAGCATTTATCCACACTGGATGTATGGATAAATGGAATGAGAAAAGTGATCCTCTTCTGAGACACAAAAGAGAACCGAAAGGTCAACAGAATGGTGAGGATGATCTTGTTCTTCCAATGCTACAATGAAGTTGTATTATTGGAAGTGAATGGTAATATTGCCTATGAGGCTCAAACTGTAACTGTTTCATTTAGTTGCAGCTGAGAAAATAGACTGTAGGAGACATCTGCTTTGGAATTGTATTTGGCACAATAAATAACATTTACATGACTGCTCTTGCAAATATCACCATGACATTTGCTTATTGGAAATTTTGTAGCCTTACCTAACCCCTTATGGCATCCATGCTGTTATAGATGTTGGGCTTTTGTTTGGTTTTAAAAGTGAAGGTTCACAGCTTTCTCTACACCTACAGGGTTAGACATATTTAACTTACACATATGAGCTGGAATCATGTTGGTAATGATCCATTACATGAATACGTAATCACGCTTTCTCAATGCTTGAGGAGCAAGACAATAGCACATTCAAATTCCCTTTCTTAGAAGCCAGGCACTCTAGAAGTGTAAGCTTTATGTGACATACTTTTTATTATTCATTACTTTAATTTATATCTCACCTTTCTCTCCATATGAGGCCCAGGGCAACTTTCAGGTGATTATGTAAGCCAGCCTTTCTCGAGTATCTTGGCTCTGAGCTCTCAGTGGAAGCCAAGCATATAGGGAACAGACATCATGGAGCTTGCAGCCTTCTCTAGCTGCCACCGCTAATGGCATTTTTATTTTTGTCCTTGTTAATTATCTGTCAGCAGTCCATATCCTTCTTGCTGTGGCCACCTTTGTTTTTGTCAGCATAGTCAAAGGTCAACAGAGCTGAGACAAATCTTGTTCTTTTCTACAGCAAACGCTTTTGGGATGCTGAATCTACTGAGATCAATCTATGCCTATTGTAAATTGGTGACCTGGATTAACAGTAAGAAATGTGAAAAGGGTCCCTGAATTATTACTGATCCCAAACTCAACATGAGTCAAATGTGCTATTTAGCTAAGGGGGGAAACAATAGCTCAAGCATTTTTCTGCCTGTGAGAAAGGTCAAGATGCTACCAAGCCAAGCTGACTTTAAAAAGTCAAATGGAATTTGAATATTACTGTCACACTAGTGGTGGGGTGGGATTGTTCACCCTGGGGATGGCTGGTAGGTCTGTTGCTTTGGAAGGAGTAAACCTATTCTTGTTTCAACCCACCTGCCTACCCCCAGCTGCTGTGCACTGTACAAGAGCAATTCTAATTCTGAAACAGGTTCAGGATCAGGAGAGCTTCTCTATAAATCAGAGTAGCTGAAGAGGAGTAGTCACAGAATGGATTCATCACCAATTCAGCAACAGATCCAACTGATCGTCCCTGGTCCATCCCACCTGAAAGAAGAAGGGGACATAGGCCAGAAGGCAGCTCAGTCCTCCAACAGCCAGTGAGCTGCCACCACTGGATCTCCCAGTGTCTGCTGCTTGGGGCAAAATACTGTTTTATAGTAGGACCAGGGCTGAACTAATGTATACAAGCAGAAAACTTAAGTTGCAAGTTCTTAGATCCCTTTTAAGTAAAAAAGTAAATCCGGAGAGCCTGAAGATCTGCAGAAGTACAAAAAAAGAGGGAAATCTCAAGTGTCCATTCTTCAAAATATCCTGAGGAAGCAGTTGGTTGCATCCAGGGCTATCAATATCACTGAATTCTGCCCAAACAAAATGCAAAATGAAATACAGTATTCTGGATATTTCTATTCTGTCTATAGTTATCGAATGTGTAGCTGACATACGTTAAAAATTCCATGAAGCATTTTAACTGGACATTCTAAAATTGTATGTGTAGATAATAGGGATCATATTGCAAAAGCACACTGGATAATGAAGCACATCAAAGAATTTTAGAAGAAAATAAATTAAACCAAAGCTTTTGGTTGTGTAGATCATGAAAAGCTATTGGTCACTGTAAAAGAAATGGGTGTGCTGTGACATTTTAATATCCTGATGTGTAATCTGAATTTAGGATAAGAAGTTATTGTTAGGTTAAATTGAATGGTTTCCCGTTGTCAAGGGAATCAAGACAAGAATGCATTTTATCACCCTATCTGTTTAATTAGTATGTTAAGCAAAGTACGATTAGACTCAGCGGAAGGAGGCAAGAAAATTGGTAAGAGGAACATCAATATACAGATGATACCATACTACTAGCCCAAAATAGCAAAAACCTGGAATGATTGGAGAATCAAGGTAGAAAGTCCAAAGGCAGGTTTATAGCTGAACATAAAAATATTAATAACCACAGATGGTTTACATAGCTTTAAAGCAGACACTGATGACATTAATATAGTTCAATAGTTTCCATACCTCATCTCAGTTATTAATTATAATGGAGACTACAGTCAAGAAATCACAAGAAGACTAGGACTTGGAAGGGGAACTAGACTAGATTCTGAAATGGCAAGATATATTATTGAGTACTAAAGCTAGGATTTTTCATTCCATTGTATTTCTAGTTTCTATGTATGGTGATAAAAGGTGGCTAGTGAAGAACACTGGACAAAAAGAATAATCCCATTCAAAATATAATGCTGAAGAACAATTCTATGGATACTATAGACTGCTAAAAAGAGAAATCAGTAGGTATTAGAGAAAATCAAGCATGAACTCTCTTTAGAAGCCAAGATAGCTAAACTGAGATTGTTATACTTTGCCCATATCACAAAAAGACATGATTCACTACAAAAGGCAATAATACTTGATAAAATAGGAAGCAGCAAGAAAAGAAGAATACAAGTGGACAGCTTCAAACAAAGTAGCCATGGCTCTGAATCAGGAAGACCCGGACAAAGCTGTTTATGGCATAGTAACTTGAGTCCCTTCCACACAGCTGAATAAAATCCCACATTATCTGCTTTGAACTGGAATATATGGCAGTGTGGATTTGGATAACCTAGTTCAAAGCAGGTATTGTGGGATTTTCTGCCTTGATATTCTAAGTTATATGGCTGCGTGGAAGAGCCCTGGGAGTTTCCTATTCATAGTGTTGCCATAAAATGAAGTCACCTTGATGGCAATTAACCAAAAACAAGACATATCTGGAGTAAATTTGCCCATTCAATGTATAAACATAAGCTTGGGAGTAAGTTGTATGGAAATAAATCCAAGTTACTCTTAAAACGTCTTACATAGATTTAGACTCATTATATAAAAACACCTGAACTGGCATCTTATTCAATGTATTGTCGATGTATTGTCGAAGGCTTTCATGGCCGGAATCACTGGGTTGTGAGTCTTTCCAGAAGCTTTCTCTCCTGACGTTTCACTCACATTTGTGGCAGGCATCCTCAGAGGTTGTGAGGTATTGTTCAGTCTTGTTCAATAATTATGATTTTGCACATCCAATTTTGTTGTGGTCCTTGTTTTTGTCCCTTGTTGTTGTGTGACTTCAAGCTGTTTTCGACTAATATAGACCCTCAGACAAACCTATCATGGGGTTGTTGGTTTTTTTTGGCAAGATTTGTTCAGAGACAGTGTCTTTGCCTTTCTCTGATGCTGAGAGTGTGTGACTTCCTAAGGTCACTCACTCAGTTTCCATAGCATAAGGGGGATTTAAACTCTAGTTTCCAGAGTCATAATCTAGTGCAGTGGTTCTCAACCTGCGGTCTTCAGATGTTTTTGGCCTAAAACTCCCAGAAATCCCAGCCAGTTTACCAGCTGTTAGGATTTCTGGGAGTTGAAGGCCAAAAACATCTGGGGATCCCCGGTTGAGAACCACTGGTCTAGTGTTTAAACCACTACACCAGTGGTTCTCAACCTGAGTCCCCAGATGTTTTGGCCTTCAACTCCCAGAAATCCTAACCGTTGGTAAACCGGCTGGGATTTCTGGGAGTTGTAGGCCAAAACACTTGGGGACCCACAGGTTGAGAACCACTGCACTATACCATGCTGGCTCTTCACTTCTAATTTGCAACATCATAATTACATAATTTCATTTTATAGATGTTGCCACAAGGATTGAAAGTCTTTCCAAAGCTTTTTAAGTCATGCAGCCTTCCCCAACTCTGGAGGCACTGGAGAGGTGGTGAATGACGTAGGATCTAACCCTCTTCTGGCTGCCTGTCATAATGCACAGAGCAGCCAGGAGAGGGCTGGATGCATTATTGCCCACTGCACTCATCTATAGTGCTCCACAATTTCTTGAGAAGGGTAATGGTTTGGGGGTAGGTACCATGGGGAGATGTGGTCTTAGCCATATCATCCTAACTATGTCTCAAAATGCGCGATCTTGGTGTTTACATGCCCAGGAGCAAAGTAAAAAATATCTTATGATTCAGAAATATTTATCACTAATGTCTGGTTCTTGCTGTTATTGTTCATCTTGTTGCTGCTGCAGCTGCTGTTGAAGAATAATTTCTCTTTTTATGGACTGGGATTTTCTGTCATTTCTTTAACTATGCTTACTAGCATCTGGCTGTTAATACTCATCTGTTTTCACTAATGAGTCCCTGCCAGCGATGGCATTAGAAATAAATTAGAAGCAGCAAGATGAAAGCCTGTCCTCTTGCAAACAGGTTTCCAAGACATAAATAGCATCCTGACATCTTTAATAGCTCTTTAATTCTTTATAGCCTCTCCATCTTTGCTGGTTGCATGGTCACCATTAGCATCAGCTGTTTCAGGTGAACAGTGACCTTTTTATATTACCATGATGCCCTCTTCCAGAATGCCCCCTTTCCATATTTATTTATTGTTTATTTATTTACTTTATTTATACCCTTTCTCTTCATGGGTACTCAAGGTGGCTAGCAGCTGCACAATCTGGTTACAGTTTAAAATAAAAGCTTTTAAACTTTTAAAGCCGAGGGCTGGTTCACGGTCCCTCAGACTGTTGGGGAGCTGGACTATAGTTTGAAAAAAAAAAAAAACATGAACAAATTCCTATGTACACTGCACAATACAATATTTAAAACTAAGAACAATTTTAAACCAACATAAACTTACCAGTATTTCAATGGGAAGTGTGGGCCTGCTTTTGGCTGATGAGATAGTCTAATTAATTAGGATTGTTGTTGTGTGCCTTCAAGTCGTTTCAGACTTAGGGCGACCCTAAGTCTAAAGTGTAGGGCAAAGAGCAGGGAAATGACTTTGGAGGCCACATCTGGCCCACGGGCCTTTGTTTGAAGACCCCTGGTTTAAAACATGGACTTTCCATAAACTTTTTGGCACAATTTGTTTTACATTTGTTTTGCTAGTGTTGGTCAGATAATGCTGCTCCTCCTCCTTCAATATTCATTTGTTTCAAATAGTCTTCATCTTTAGAACTGCGTGGTTATCTTCAGGCAACTGAATCTCTCACAAGCAGTATCATCAGCCTTTTCCCATGAATAACTCACTTTAGTTAACTCATATGCAAAAGAAATCATAATTCTATTAAACAAGTTGCAGAGTTTTTGAGGTTTTTTTTTTTTAACTCACTAGAATTCCACTCTACAAAGTAGTAGTTAAGTTTAGTCAATGTCTATTTCTTGGATTTCCTGAGCTCATTGAGAATGCCATTGTTTTCCAATCTTCTTGGGAATGTATGGTCCCAGAATTTGACTATCTTACAGATATCTAGTTGCTTGACATTTGGTGCTATATTAAAGCGAGGAAGAGTGTAAAATGAGGAAACAAAGTCACCTGCATGGGACCACAGTATGATATTGCCAGGTGGAAAGCTTGCCAAGGAAAGCTATCTACTTACCTTTGCAATGACTCAGCAGATTCATCATTTTGGTGGCTTGTTGCTCATCTATTTCCTTAAGTTTCTAATTGTGATCATAGAAGGTTTGAAAGCCTCATTCTTTTCATAATGTATGATGGCTCAGTAGAACCACCTGTTTAAGAGTGAGTATATCTTTCAATACTACTTGATGGAAAGAAACAACAGGAGATGCCTCTCACATTAATGTGAGTTTATGGAGAATAATGGGGAGGAGGGTGGAGTAACCATATGGTTCTTCTTATGAAGTATATGGATACTAAAGCACAAAGTTATAAATGGTGAATATATGCTCTAATTCAGTGGTGGCAAACCAATGGCATGTATGGGAGAAGGGACACACATCACCCTCTCCTGGCACATGCGCCATCGCTGTGCCCCCTGCTCACTCGACTGCCTGCCTCCCCCGCTTGCCTTCCTGCCCCTGCTCACTCATCTGCCTGCCCGCTCCAGCCCACTCACCTGCCTGCCTGCCTGCCTGTCCCTATCCTTGTTTGCCTGTCAGCCCGTTCACCCCCTTGAGTGCCTCCACTTGATTTGGGCACTCAGTTTATCATCACTGCTCTAGTGCCAGGGCTTCCCAGTTCTTGGTTTTTATGCCTGTTTTTAAAAGATTAGCTTTAAGCCCATCTTTAAATCTCTTTTGCTGTCCATTAATATTCTGACAAACAACCAGAGCTCAGAAAGGTTTTTTTTCTGTTGGTATGCTGTTGGCAGTGCCGGCCCAACATAGCAGCCAATGTAAGCGCCCGCTCGTGGCGCATTGTCCCTGGGAAGTTGTTGAGGTGCCCCAGCGGCGGAGGCGGCAGCGGCAGCCATTGGCTCCCTCCTCGTGAGAAGAGCTAGGCCTCAGACTGAGGCCTAGCTCTTCTTGCGAGGAGGGAGCCGATGGTCCCCGCCGCCGTTGCTGCCAAAGGTATGTGTGGGGCCTTGGGGGGGGGGCGCAATTTCGGGGGGGGGGGTGCGGCCACTAGGTTCACCTATAAGGCAAAATTACCTAGGGCCGCCTCTGGCTGTTGGTTACAGGATTCAGGAATGAGTGATTTTTTAAAAAATCAGGAGTGGGTGGGGTGGTGAAGAATTTGACCCCTGGGCTTCCTGTTATAGGACTAACCTTGATCAGGCCCCACATCTTGTCCTTGCCTTGGAAAGAAAGCTCTCATTTGTGCCAATGGATATATTTCATCAAATCTAAATAGTAACACAGTAATTATGTTTTGTACTAGAAGTATAACCTCCCTTTCCCACCCTTTCCCGCTAGGGCCCTGCTCCAAACTGTCTTGCAATTCAGTTTTGTAAAAAACCATCCATGCATTTATAATTGTGTCAATAGCATCCCTTCAGTTTTTCCCTACATTGTACAGTTCAGTCTTCAGATAAGGACAGTTTGTCCTATTATGTATGCTATTGTAGCTCTTAAATATAATTGACTGAAATTTTGAAAAACTTAACCTGGGGTTGGCAGGGTGAGGGGCAAGAGATTCAGATGCTATGTGTCCATGACAAATTTACTGGGTTTTTAGATTCAGAGGCAGATTTTTTTGAGCTGTGCCAATGGACACAGTCTGCTGGGAATTTCTCCAACACAAGCTCCATCTGCGACCTTGCAGCTTTCCTGCTCATTTCAAAGGTGCTTTGGCAGATGATTCCTGGTAGCTTTGGCCTGAAGTGAGGGAACAGCTTGTAGAAAGTTCCTGAGAGAAAGAGTTCATCCATAGTTTTATCATGATTTTGGCCAAATTCTGGGACCACCATTTTAGAATTAACCTGAAATTATGAGCAATATTTCTTCTACAGAACAATGATAGAAGAAACGTTGCTCATTTTTAGAGCACATTTCTCCTGAAACACCCATCTTATATTTGAGTGTATGTGGACTGCAAGAATGGCATTCCAGGGGTTATCTATATGGTAAACAAAATTAGGTCATTCTCTTCCCCATAAACATTTTGTCTTCAATGAAATTTTCCTTCACACTCCAAATATCTAGTGTTACATTTATTTATTTATTTATTTACAGTATTTATATTATTATATTATACATTAACTTAAAACATCAAGTATTTAGAAATATAGTTTAGGCATCAAACAAAAGTGGCAGGCATGTTACCAAAGGAATATAATTCTATAATTCTATAATAGCAAATATATTCTGAATATAATTTTCAATGTTTCTCTTTCTATAATGCTAGAAATTTGAGGGTTGAAGAAAAAATTCATATGGGGATTGCAAAACCTTCACTTCCCCATACTTACACTCTATCTCTCTCTCAAGATGACTGAAGAGGAGGCCAGGCTTAAATATTTCAACTGTTGCAATCTGGCAACCATCTGCTCCTAATGAAGGTATTGACCAACATGAAATATCTTGCTGATATTCTACATTGGTTACTAGTTATACAAAAATAAATAACATCTCCTGGTCCAGTCCTCCTAGTCCACTTTAACAGTCAGCAGCCACATTAGGTGAAGAAAGTCAGTTTGGTTACTAACTGGGGCTCAAGGACGAGGGTGTTTCCAACCTCCTTCAGATAGTGACACTGCAACATGGAATTGTGATAGGAATCTGGTTTCTGATTTTCACAGTCTTCCTCACTGGTTTATTTATTTATTTCGTGTCAAAAGCATTGTACAACAAATACATTTCAAATAATGGAAATTAAAAAAAAGAAGAAATCACAAGCAACTAAGTAGTTTTGGACCAAAAGCGGGCAACATCAACTGCATTGTCTGTAGCTTTAAACAACTCCTCCTCCGTGCATGAGGCAGGGCATTGTGGGCAAGCATACATATGCTGAGTTGTTTGTTCAGCTCCACAGTCACACAAGGTGGAGGATTCCTCCAGGTAGTGCCACCTTGCCAAGTTGTCTTTTGATCTGCCCACTCCACTTCTGAGTCTGTTCAGGGACTTCCAAGTTGCCCATTCTTGGTTTGCCCCTGGAGGAAGACCCTCTTGGGGGGTCATCCAGTTAGAATTGCCAGGTTTAGCTGCCCAGAGGGACACCCTTGCTGTTGCTGGAGGAACATCAAGAGGAGTGGTGGTTCTCATGAAGCCCTTCCTTGATTTGAGTCTGGTGGGAGGAGGCTGATAGCCATGCAGTGGGTGGCTTTCACAATGTTCGACCTTTTTTCTCTCACCGTTAGCAGCAACTTCCCGTCGCACATCAGGAGGGGCAATGCCAGCTAACTTGTAGAGTTTATCAATAGGTGTAGGTTTAAGGCATCCCGTGATGATTCTGCATGTTTCATTCAGTGCTATGTCCACCTGCTTTGCATGGGCAGACTTGTGCCAAACAGGACAGGCATACTCAGCAGTTGAGAAAGACAAGGCCAGGGCTGATGTTCTTACTACTTGTGGGTCTGCACCCCATGTGCTGCCAGTCAGTTTCCGCAGGATGTTGTTGCATGCAGCTACTTTGTGCTTGGTGTTCATGCAGTGTTTCCTATATGTTAGTGTTCGGTCTAAGGTGACACCAAGGTATTTAGGATGGAAACAGTGTTCGAGCTCTTGGCCTTCCCAAGTAACTTTCAGTTTCCTGTTGGCTTCGCGGTTACGTAGGTGGAAAGCACACACTTGTGTCTTGGCAGGGTTAGGCTTCAGGTGGTTCTCTTTGTAGTAGCTGGAGAGATCTTTCAAGGCATTGGTGAGTTGCTTTTCAACTGTTTCAAAATCTTTTGCTTGTGTTGTAAGGCCAAGGTCATCAGCATATATAAAGCTCTTTGTGAGTGGTGGTTGTGGCTGATCATTCGTGAAGATATTAAATAAGGTCGGTGCAAGAACGCTGCCTTGGGGTAAACCATTCTTTTGCCTCCTCCATCTACTTTTCTGGCCCTGAAACTCCACATAGAAGCTGCAGTTTTCTAAGAGGGTCTGGACAGTTTTTGTAAAGTCAAAGTCCCGGGTGATATGGTAGACTTTATGCAGCATTTTTCTATGTTGCACCGTGTCATAGGCTGCCGTAAGGTCCACAAAGACTGTTCCCGTAATGCAGCCTTTCTCATAGCCTTCCTCGATATGTTCAGTCAGATGAAGAATTTGACCTGTACAGTTTTTCCCTGGTCTGAAACCTGCTTGTTGTGCAATAAGCTTGGGTTCGATAACAGGTCCTAGTCGATTTAATAGTGACATAAGAGGGAGATTGGTCGATAGTTCCTGGCATTGGAGGCATCTTTAGCAGGTTTTAAAATGGCAATTATCTTAGTTTTCCTCCATGCTCTGGGAATCTGTTTGTGTGCCAGGCATTGATTGTAGAATTTCAAAAGCCAGTTTTCAGCTTTAGCCCCGAAGTGTTTGATTTGCTCCATCATCAGGTCATCTAGGCCAGGTGCTTTACCAGTCTTACATTGCTTGATGGCTTCTCTGAGTTCTTTCAGGTTTAGAGGAGAAGACAACTGGTGGGTTTCAAGTTCTGGCACCCTGTTGATTTTCATCTTTATTCTGCTGCAGTTGGTTTTCCCATTCTGAATTAGCTGGTGAGCTATCTGATCTGGTGTCACGTTTGCGTGTCCAGGGTTGACCAGAGGGTCACTATCCAGGCGTCTCAGCAATTGCCAGGTTTTTCGGCTACTCTTGGACATGTCCAGGTTCTCAAGCAGCTCTATCCACGGGACACGGAAAGAGCCTCCCCGAAGATTGAGTGAATTCAGTCACGCGTCCCCTGGGCAACGTTTCTTGTAAGCGGCCGATCTTTCCACCCCAAAAGCATTGGATGAATGGATGAATTCCTCACTGGTAGGAAGGGATTAGAAATGTCACTCATCTTGCGTCCTGATTGGAGCTAAATAGTCCTCCTTAATATGCTCTAGCTACTGATTGTTAGGAAGGGCTGAGTGACACGGAGGATACATCTTTAAACTGTATAATCAATGCAGTTTAATACTACTTTAACTGCCATAGTTGAATGCTATAGAATCCTGGGATTTGTAATTTAGTGAGGCATCAACACTCTTAGGTAGAAAAGGCAAAAGACCTTGTAAAACTGCAGCTCCCATGATTCCCTAGCACTGAGCCAGTTAAAGTGGTGTCAAATGTTATTTATTCTACAGTATAGATGCACCATGATAATAAAACAGTCTTACTCAATGTGGTCAAGTTAGAAATCTGTAATTCTAGATTACGAACCCATAACTGAAATATTGAATGCCAACCTATATATGTTAAATTTCTCCCACCACCACAAATGACTATCTGCATGTAAAAAGGCAGTCTCAGTAAATACAAAGATTGATTTAATTTAGTTTAGACCCAATCATTCACTGGCACAGTCTAGTGAGAAGCTGATTGCCCTGGTGTCCAGTTATTTTGATGCTGGCCATGAGGAATTATTGCAGATTAATATCTTGAGTATACTAGAGAGCAGATGGCACTTAACATACAAACAAAACAATTCTAGTAATGGACAGGAGATAGGCTGTATAATGAAATGTTCAGTTTTTCAGTTAAAAGTCTGTAGTAGTATAGTAGAAAAATGTTCTACAGTTTTGAAATGGTAGATGTTTCCCTGTAACTGTATACACCAAGAAACATGGAGGAAAGCAACAGTTTCTGCTTTTGGAGAGTCCCAAGATGGTAGTTTATTTTGCTGCACTTTGGTGCTCCTCTTTTCTTACTTCCAGACAAAATTACTAACGATTCTGCAAGAGGAGAAACTACAAAGGTCTCAGAACAGAGATCACTCTCATCCTTTGTAAAATATCATTGTGTGGTTGGCATAAAATAAACAATGCATTCCATAGTTCTGGTTAGAGTAGTTTCAATGCGACTTAAGTTAGCTGTGACTATTGGAGGCCCTTTCATTTTAAATGGGCCTATTTTAACTAGGACAAACACTGGATTTAGCCCATTATTACTGTTTACTTTGGGTGTTGTCCAGAAAAGGATTGGGCACACACTTCTCAGATATCATTTGGATAGAGGACATTCAGGAAGCTGAGCCAGAAAGCCCACTTGATCCCCTTCAGCTGCTATAATTCACATTTCGTGAAGCATTAAAGCAAGGATGTCCTTAGCTACTGTTTCTATATAACACATTCCAAACTCATGTTTTTGTTTTCTCCTTTCTCCTGACCATCTTTTTAAGTACTTCCCTTCCGCAAACACACACATCAAATAGAACAAGTCTGTATATGGCAGAAAATGGACACATTTTCAGATGATGAGTGGGATGGAGGGATTTGGAGCACGAATATTGAATACTGTGGGGGGTGGGGTATTATGAAAAATATTGCTCCCAAATCATGCCATTTTTAAACATACAGATGGGGCTTTGAGGGGTTGGTGGGGAGAGAGAGTGGTTGTGAAAGTGACATTGGTGTACTTTACACTACATTCACTCCCCCATCCCTGATTTAAATAGATTAATTTAAAGATAAACCTCTCAATGTAAAAAAGAAATAAGTACAACTCCCATATCTGCAGGGGATACATTCCTGAATTTACAGTGGAACAGTGGATAATAGTAAACTCTACCAAAATGAATCATGCCCTCTGGAAGTTACTAGAGTTATCCTGGAAGACAATTTCTAGAGTCATATCCTGTGTCTGTCCTCAAAAGAACTGCAAAGACATAGAGGCTGGAAGGCCATCTGTCAGGAGCACTTTAATTGTATATTCTTGCATGGCAGAGAGGTTGACTGGTTGGTCCTTATGATTTCTTCCAACTGCATATTTCCATGAGTCTTCAGAAATTCAGTGACACCACTCTGTAGAAAAATGTCAATGGACCCCAAACATTCCTTTTCCTAATAGAAACCATGGAAAGGAAATAAAAATGCCTGAAAGACAGCATTGTCGTGTCAGTTGAGGGACAGCACTACAGAACAGATGTTGGAGATATGCTTTCTCTCCCCCTGTCCATATTCTTCTTTCATGCAGAGTCTGTTATGCACTTTTGAAAGGAAGTACTTGGCTCTTTCCCTCATATCGCTAGCTTTTTTCAGGGCAACCTGTAAGTGCTTTTGACTTATATAACAGATTTCTTTATTAATCACTCCTGCTAAGTGCCTTTAGCCTTCTGGTCTTTTATACGTTTTATCTTTTATTGTGCACCCCATGCTGTTATCTCCTAGTGCTCTATTATTTATTTATTCTCAGTACCTTTCCATGCCTGTGCTCCCATCAAAAAATCAATTGTTTGTAGGGCATTTCTCATAATCAATGTAAGAGCTTCATATCCTTCTGTTTAGATTTTTAAATTCTGTGGTTGGAACTCTGTGACTTGTGTTGGTGACTTATGCTACCATTATGCAAGCTGTACCATGTTCCATGTGGTTGGGCAAAGGTAATATGCTAATCTGGGTTGCGCAGGCAGTCTTAAGATTGCACAACACTTGTACAAGCACTTGTAAATCAGGTTCCTTCATTTCACTTGGCATTTGGGGGAACAAATACGCCATTGTATAAGAGGCAAGCATGAAGCATTGCCACCATTGGTTGAGCAGCATTAGCCAGTATCACTGCATGTAGTGGTTTTCAAAGAAAGAGCCATGCTAGTCTGCTAGTCTGTATCATCATAAAAAGGGACAAGAAATAAAGGGGAGGAAAAAATCCAGCATCTGAGACCAGCTACCTTACACATTTCTCATTTCTGTTGCCATTCACACAAACGACATGCCCATTCACAGTTATGGGCACTTTGTTCCATGCAATTGATGAAATCATATTAAGTCCATGCAAGCATATGCTACCAACGTCTTTCTCTCAATTAGTATCAAAGGTGCTACAAGATCCCTTTGAACTCTGAGACTGTGCATATCAATGAATTACTTCAGATGTACCGACAGTGTGATAATAAAACCACAGGTGTTTAAGCACAGTTACACAGTTGTGGGAGTGGGATGGAATCTAATTGGATACAGAAATATGTAAATTGTGGCCCTGACCATAAATCTTCAAAGATAAGATGATTTAGATCTTTCAAGTAGCTGTTCTTTTAATACTGAAATGTGAAAGCAATAAATCAGCTTATTGAAAGTCAGTTTCATTAGAATCAGAATCTATGAGGATTCTGAGGAGATTTCTTTTGTTTATATGAGGCTTTATGTGGACTTGTGTATCAATATATAAGCTGTATCAAGAAAACATAGTCTCCATTCATGCTTCTACTAATGGATCGGAATTTGTTTACATACCCCAATACAGCTTTTTTTTCAATCTTCCTTTGAAATGTTTTTGTTCAAAATCTTGTGAATCAGAAATTGAATGTTCCTCTGATGCCGACCCCTGAGGGAGGCAACCACTCCTTCCCTAAATGTGGGTGGTACTGGCATTTACCTCCCTACCTGGGCAGCTCATGAATGGCTTGGACTGCATTTCTTCTCTCATCCCAGATAGAAGCACATGTTTAGTTTTTATTTTGCCATTTTCTGAACACAATCTATAACACCATGAGCTCTGTAGCCTATGTCAACCCAATAAAAGCAATTAGTTTCTCAACAGCGCATAGCCCACACTCTCTTTGGCAGCATATCTTTGCAGCAGATGGCTGCTAGTTTGCCCAAAGAAGAGATAAATTAGATTTCCAGATGATTGCATGATGGCTGTGGGAAAGCTACCATTCATCCTGGCTCTGCCTTCCTTAAACAGACATTTCAAGCAGCCATTCAGAAGAAATACAAGAATGAACAGTGAGCGGGAGTGAAGAAGATGGCAAAGGAGAGAGGAAAGGGTGGTTGGACAGGAAACATTTGCTCTCATTATCAGACACTTGGCATACAAAGGCTAATTAAAGTGTGTCTCATTCCTGAGTGAGCAGCCAATGGTGTGTTAGGCTTGAGGGGAATCAAAGTATTCAGCACTAACCAAGAATAAGGACTCATCTAGTCTGATAATTTGCCTCCAGTGTTTCTAGCATTGACAGCTTCAGACTTGCAAGGAACAGCTCTGTTAATGTAAGTGTCCAGCTGTCACTTGAGAAGCAAAACTGCCTGCCTTTGATATCCAGTGATGGCTCCATTTCTTAGTGAGCAAAAACAATAACAAGTGAACATTTTCTTTCTAGCAGATGAAATGGAACCTACTGCCCTGTGCAAAGACTCCTGGCTACTGCAGTTTTTCTCTATATGTATAGGTATATTCCCTGTATCTTTGTTTATGCATGCCCAGTGATGATGGTATGATGATGGTGTGCATGTATATGTAATGTATGTATACGTAATTTATGTAGTCACAGCCTGGTTATCTAACATTAATCATTCATCAGTAATTAGTCCAAGTTCAGATTTATTTTGCAATAACCAAGCAGCCTCTTGCACACCAATAAAAGTGTCAGATTGTAGAGGGGATAGCATCTCTAAAATGAAAAGTAATAGAGCCAAGATATTGAGTTAAACACAAAGACAAATCCAGAAAAAATGAAACAAATCTTCCATCTTTTTACAGCCATATAGTCACAATCTAGTCTACCTTTGTTAAGTATGCCATCATATCACCCATTAACTTCCATTAGATGCAAAGTTTTCAGTCTGCACTTAGTTAAAAGGGTCATGGGGTCATATTGGCAAGTAAAGGCTAAATAAGGGAGCAATTGTCCAGGATAAATAGTAAAGTTCATCTATAATATAACAGAGTGAAAGTTCAGCACTAACACAGCATTTTCCTGGAGATCAATATTAGTAAAATGCCTTGCAACTTCCAGTCGGGCACAATTATAACCTTTTACAACCAAATAACTCACTCAGAATCCTGAACTAGATATAAGGTGACAACAGTTTGTACCCCATGATTATGGGTCCATTTCTTCATATGCCATTAAAACTAAAGGACAAACTTGCTAAAAAGTATCTTAAGACAATATTGAATGCCTGTTTTTGGGTTAAAGTTTTAATTGAGTAGCATGCAGACTCCCAATGTATGATTGCCTTGAGGAAAAATTTGGAAACTCCTAGGGCTCTTGTTAGAAATGTATGTTGTACTGGGTCCAACATTGCAATATCAGAGTGGACCCACCTGCAGATCCAAAAGCAAATGGGGCAAAAGCTTATTCTTACATTGCTCATGAAGGGACACCATAAAACTATCATTGATCCCAGCTGTGTTCTAGAAAATAGCATTAGCTGCTATACTGGCTGATGCTACAGTGCCTTTGAAATTAGTCAACCAGCATTCAGAGTCCTTAAATGTTAATCCCAGGTGTTTATAGTAGCTAGCTTGCTCCAGTTGTTTAGTATGCTGCCATCAACATTTCTGCTGTCTCCTTTGGAAGACCACAATTTTGGTTTTTGAATAATTACATCTAGAAATTATTTTTCACAATATTCTCCCAAACTTCTCCCACCTTTGTATAAGAGAGAAGGATTACATTGTCAGTATATAATAAGATGGAAATATCCTTATCTCTCAGATAAGGTGTCAGAATTTTTTCATTAGATAGAGAAGAAATTGTACTATTTGTTTATAAATTAAATAAAAGAGAGGATAGCAAGCATCCTTTACAAATACTCTTGTTAACAGGAATGGCTTCTGGGGGTGCATCTCTGCAGTAGAATAAATGCAGCTTGATGCTGCTTTAACTGCCATAGCTCAATGCTACAGAATTATGGGAGTTGTAGCTTGACAAGGTCTTTAGCCTTCTGTGCTTCACCAAACTACAAACTCTAGGATTCTGCGGTATTGAGCAACAGCAGTTAACGTGGTATCAAACTACATTCTACAGTGGAGCTTCACTGTAAGAAACTGCCTTTAGCGGTTATTCTGATATGTAAACTGGAATTACTCAAGGTGGCTAATGCTAGTTAGTATCCACCAATCAACTTGTTCTATTAACAAGTCAGGTGGGGTCCCTTTTGGACTTTGTGCTTTCCTCTTTTAAAGTCTTTTAAAACTATGACAGAATCTTACCATAGGATACTGGAGGCCAATATGGTAAGGTTAATCATTATAATTAAACAAGAAGGCAGACTGCAGCTTTTCCTTCCATCCGGTACAGGTGATTTCCATGGTGCCCTTGTTCTAAGAAAGGTTACCCTGAGAATTAGATACTGAGAGGGGATGAAAAAGGAGATATTTTGATGAGATCGGATCAACATGTGCCTCCCCCCTTCTGGCAATGGGACATCTTGCACTAAGCAAATAATTTACATGTTAGCATCAGCTTAAAGAAACAAAGTTGATATAGAACCTACTTCAAAAAAGGCAGTGGAGAAAATTAGAGATGCTCATGCCAGTGGAGTTTAATCACAACTCTGGGGTTTAGTCAAACTTTAAATGAAACAAAAACTCAAAGTGGATTCATTGCATCACTGACCGGGGGATTCAAATACTAGAGATCAGCTTCAAAAAATACCTTCCCAATATGATCTGACCAGCCTCATATCAACTTGCACTGGGATGCCAAGAAAGGTTTCAACACTAGATTTTAGGTCAACACTACAACTATGAATGTATGATGTTATGTTGACTATTTATTATTTATGCTTTGTTTTGCACTTGTATTTTGCATGTACATCTTGAGTGTTTTGTGACTTGCCCTGAGTCCCTCTAGGAGATGGTGACGGGATATAAATAAAGATGATGGTGATGATGATGATGATGATGATGATGATGTAATGGGAGGAATTGTCACTCCTTTTACCTTGCCATAAAGCCACTTAGAGCTTTATCAGCAGCACTTTGAAATGTGGCTGGAAGCATGTTGATAGTGACAGCAGCTGTGCTAAAACCAATGTAATAAACTCACAAAACCATATTCTTGGATTCCTCCTTGCTGTGCCATTATGAACCTACTGAGGCTTCTTTAAAGGCTGGACTATACAGAAGCTTGTCCAATCTTGATGTAGCAAAGCTCCATTGATATCTTTTATAGAATATTCTACCCTGACATATATTTGATGCCTGGAATCGGCTTTTGATTGATAGTGTATTTACAATTGTTTCTGGAAGGTTTTTACATTTCTATCTTCTCCAAAAAGGGAATTAGTATAGCAGGAAATGAAAACAGTGTACTATTATAAAAATCCATCACAAATAAGACAAATCAACAGGTTTTTTTTTAAAACCCAGACGGTGTAAGTAGCACTTACAGAAAAAAAACAACAACTGTAAACAGCTATGCATAGAAAATGTATTTGAAAGTAACCATTTCCACTGAAAGGCCAATAGTGTTGGAACTTGATAAAGCCTATGTAACAGTATATGCAAAAGGCTTGAGATCTTAACAGGAATGATCCTGTCCCCTTTCTCTTTCCCTTACTTTGGACACGAGGAGAACACTGAAAAGTTATTGGAATGGAGACATTCCAACATGATCAGAAGATATGAACAGCAGAGCTATAATCAATCTAACGATCTCATCATACTTATCAAAACAAGGGTCCTAGGATGCTTTGAACCTTCTTCGGGGATGAAGCCCCATGCAGGCCATCTCTTTTTTCTTTGTTCCAGCATTGCAACATATTAGATATTTATAAAAGGTTAACCAATCAATAACAACTCTATTATTCCCTTATTTCCCCTTTTCTCTCTCTTCTTCCCTCATCCCCATTCCATCAGTGGTTTTTTTTCCCTATTTTTATTTCAAAATGCTTAATAATTTTTCAAAGAAAATTTTTCTGTTCCTGGTTTGAAAGTGTTATTCCTGTTTAATTGTTTAATTGCGTGGCACTTACTTTGAAAGTTGTTATACTCCAGAAATTTCATTTTTGTGGCTGCCACAAATTATGTTGAATTGGTTGAGACTCTATGAGATATTCAATGAAAAACTATAGCAAAATGTGCTTCACAATGTCTCGCAGTTCAATAAACTTTTTCCATGTTTTTATGATATAAACAATTAGGAAATGACATTTATAATACATGAAGAAAAATCGTGTTACATAGTATTATGGAGGGGATGTGTAGCCATTCTGAGCAGTAGCCTTATTCTCCATATCCCAAATTCTGTTGCTAATCCTGACTAGGGTAGTACCACTAAATTGGTGGAATTTGCCTGTGTTTCGATTTACCATTCAGCCATTGATTTAGTTTCTCTGTTTTATTTGGGACTAACCAATAGAAATCCCGCCTATGAATTTATCCAATCTTCTTTGAAAGCTATGAATATACCTGGTGGTGTGAATTCCACACAGCAAGTTCCTGAAATTCTCACTTGCTCCCAGATCATCAGTGCAGATGACACAAAAGTGGTGTAATGTGCCCATGCTAGTTGGTAGCCTGCTGTTATAGGCCAAACCATTCAAGTTATCCTCAAGCAATGTTTTTCACATTCATTGCAATAATTTCAATTATCAAAGCTGAATATATTTGAAACCAAAGCAAGGTATGGTTTATCAAAGATACAACTGGGGCACCAGCTGTTCTGATAAAACCAACTCTTGGGTTCAGGAGAAGGAACAAATTCAGGAACATATCACTAAAGCTGATTACAGGTTTTAATGGGGATAATGCAACCTCCCACACAAAGTATGCCAAATATCTAATGTTTTCACACCAGAATTCCCAGTCAATAGCAATTCTACTTATCTGGGTTTGTCTTCCCGTAGAATCTCTTAGAAGCCGCTCCACATAGGCCTTGTTCTCCAGACCTTTGATCATTTTAGTCGCCCTCCTCTAGACACATTCCAGAGAAGCTTGTCAACATCTCTCTTAAATTGGACACAGTATTCCAGGTGTGATCTGACCAGGGCAGAATAGAGGGGTAGCATGACTTCCCTGGATCTAGACACTATACTCCTATTTATGCAGGCCAAAATCCCATTGGCTTTTTTGCAACCACATCACATTGTTGGCTCATGTTTAACTTGTTGTCCACAAGGACTCCAAGATCTGTTTGAATACTTCCAGAGGAGGAGACTTCACTACACTGCGGATCAGCATGTTCCAGATATTTTCATGCTGTGGTTAGTTGAATCTGTGGATGCAGAATCTGTGAATACAAAACACTGATTGTATTTCATTTAAACATGAAACCAATCTGAGGCTTCTTGTCCTCAGAACTATTTGAGGTAGCTTTGTTTCATGAAGATCAGATAATAGTTCAGAGCTAAACACTTTATTACATTTGAGTAGCCCAGGACAGATACAATATCTTCATGAAATGTTCATGCTATTTATGTATTAATTGAAATGTTCTAAATATAGTAGCTTAACATCTTAAACTTGTTAGGATTCTCTTGCTGACAGTGAGGAATTGGATAATATTGGCTGGCATATATGCCAGTCACCATATGGTACTAATTTCAGAGAGAATTCGAATAAGTAGATCTTTAGCTTGAGTAGAGATCATTTTACTTTCAATAATATAGGGAGAGAGAGCAAGGCAGGGATAGGACAGATAATGTGTCAATGGAAATTAAAATGAAATATAGAGCAGACATGGTTAAAAGATTTTTTAAATCAATAAAGGAAGGATGAATAGAATAGAACAAATTGTGCTTTCAATTAAACTAGCATTTTTCCATTGACGTCATGGGAACTGTGCCAGTGAAGCTAAAATTAAACATATATCATATTGACATACAAGAACATATCAGCTGCTGTAGGTAGGGAAAGCCCTGGAAGTCAGCTGAGCTTTGATTATTGACAACCAGATGACTGCAAAAATTATCTTGGCCAAGCTCTGAGTAATATTTAGATTCCAGATATATATCTCTGTGCTTTCAATAGTCAATACTGGGCTTTCAGACAGTCAATAATGGTTAATCCAACTGGCAATATCTATGCACATAATAAAAGTGAAAATCTGTATGTGTGTATGTGGCATGGGTGTCTGCTCACACAGACAGCCTCCGGACTTCATAAACAAGCTATAGTTCCCAGTGATGAGAAGCCACCAAGTCACTTTCTCCCAGGACATTGCAAGTTACAGTGAGCACATCCCAGTGTTCCTTTCTCTCGCTATTTGCATGACCCCACCCACTTCCTGTCCCTTAACCCTTTCCTACCCTTTTCTATGGTACACAGAAAAGAAATTGATCAGCAACTGAAGATGCTAGAGAGGTTTGGGGAGAACTCACCATGATTTATAGGAGTTATAGGGATTGGGATGTATAGTTCACCTGCAATTTAAGAGCATTTTGAAACCCACCAATGATGGACTAATCTGGCACGCAGACCCAACGTGGACAACTGTAAATACTGGCGGGCTTTGCAGGTGATTTCTCTGGGAATCTGGGAGTTGTAGTTCACCCTTATCCAGAGAACACTGAACCCAGCAGATGACGGATCTGGACCAAATTTGCCCCACAAACCCAACATGGCCAACTGTGAATACTGGAAGAGTTTTGGGAGGGTTGACCCAAGACATTTGGGAATTGTAGTTCACCCACATCCTTGTGCATTTTCTAATGGGACCATTCATAAAAAACAAAAGCGAAGTCAGAGGTTTTTTCCTAAGAAATAGTGTAACATGTGACCAAACTGATATTACCGAACATCCAAAAACAAGCAAGGCCCTTTTCAAATAACCCGAGCATTGCTGAGTACCCAGGCTAGTAGAATATAAAGACTAATCAATTAGGGAACCCTTCTGACAGGGATTAAGTATGTTGTATATAAACTGTCACAAGAATTTTAACAGGACCAGGCATGTTTCTCTTCTTGTGTAAAAAGCTATTATTTCTGTTTTAAACCCTTAACCTCCTATATCTGCATTTAAAAGAAAGCATATATAATTGAATTTGTTCATATCCTCTGCTACTTTTCTCTTTTCCACTGTTAACATTGTTGTAAACACTCATAAGTAGCATTTGGATTGTAAAATCAAAGCATCCAAGAACATTATTGCACAAGGCTCTAAAAACAGGTTCTAGCTTTGCAAACCCATCTGAGGTTGGAGCACAGCTGTATAGCCACTGTTCTTATTGCACCAGTCCATTCTACAAGCACTTTTAGAACGTTGAAAGCAGTTTTAGCTTACCTCACCTGCGGGGGTGTAACTCCTACCAACTCATGCATTGCCCCTCTTCATATATGACATTCCCTTTTAAAAATGCTTTTCCCAGAAGAATTGTGGAAATGCAAAAATTCAAAAGTCTGGGACTTCACAGCTAATTTGTTCCACCTTTTCCAGGTTCACAAGCACTGTCTTTACAAACACAGGAAGTATTAATAAAAAACAGTAATGCGTTTTGCAATGACAGGCCTTTCATTATTTTGTGTATTCTGCGAGGATGATTGGCAGACCCTATTTAGCGATGCCCAATCCAGGTGCCCAATTATCAATGCCCAATGCACGAGTTTGAGAATTTGCAAAATAGACTTAGAAACAGAAAGAAAATGCTTAATTAAGAAGGGAAATTCCTACCTGTGAAGCAAACAAGGTGAAAGTGGGACGTTATGGGTTTGCAGTCAGAGGTCTTCTCCATTTGCTTATCAGAAGTTGAAACACCAGCAGCTTTGAAACAGGGAAGTGCAGAGGAAAGAACAGCCACAACAAGACCAAAATCAACGATCACTGCCCTTAAAGTAGCTGCAGGAGTACTTTTAGATTATCACATGATTGAAAACATTTTGAACACCAATTAAATGCAAATTCAGCAGCCTAAAAATGGATTCCCTCTATTTGTAGAAAAGTACTGCTTCAACATGACCAGTTTCCAATGAGTTTAGAATGATGTTATGCACTAGGGAATGCTTTTGTTCATATCTAGGGAGCTTTAAACATTTGCTGCAAGCCCCATGCAATAATGTCCATTGAGCTGGAAGAGACCACAAGGGTCATCCAGTTAAACCTCGTGCGTTGCAGAAATAAATGATCAAAGCATGCCAACAGATGACCAGTCTCTCTTTTTAAAATCTCCAAAGAATAAGACTCTGGCACACTGAGGCTACACGTTACACTGTTAAATAGCTTACCATCTTATCATCGTGAAGTTCTTCCAAATATTTAGATGGAATTACTTTTCCTACAGTTTGAATCCATTGCTCAATTTCCTAGTCTCTAGAAAGGAAGGGGAAAAAACTTGTTCCCTCCTCAATGTGATGTCCTTTCAAACATTTAAACATGGCTATTATGTCCCCTCTTAAACCTCTCTTCTTTGAACTAAACATAACCAGCTTCCTAAGTTGATCCTCCTTAGAGAAGGATCTGCCATTTTGCTTATTTTAGGTCCCAGGTATGTTGATAGCATTACATACATTTCACAAATAGAAACAAAGATACATGGGTGAAAGATTTATACAATCTGAAGAGAAACCAGAGCATCAGGAACAGATGTGGTCAAGCAGCATCAGAGTGTTGTTAAAATGGCAATGCGTATTAATGGGGAAGAACAGACAAGCTAAAATATTTCATATTCTTCTCTCCTATTCCCCTTGCTGAGTTGAGTTCAAGCTACTTTCACACATTAGTTTGCACCAATAGTTGCAAGCCATGGACAAAGGATGAAATGGGAGAAAGAGAAAGCAGCTGAAACAGTTGATGACAGAAGATTTATCAGAACTAGTCTACCCAAACCTGAACAGTTAGAGGTTATTATATTGCAGTTAGGAATTTGTTCATCTAGCTAAATTCTGTCTACTTTGACTGATGGTTTTCTCAGATCTTAGGAAGATGTTTTTCTCATCATCAGCTACCAATCTAATCTTTTTTCTTTTCTTTTCTTTTTTTCTTTTCTTTCTTTCTTTCTTTTTTACTAAATATGGACATGGGACCTTGAAAGAATGACAAAAGAAACATCTCCATGAAAACAGGTGTCCCACCATTGAGTTATGATGGAGAGATAGGTAGGACGAGGAGGGAGTCATTGCGGAGGGAGGTGCTGTATACCTCCTCCCACAATGACTGTAAAAGGACACATGAAAATGTGACACCTGCAAATATGTCATCACCCTTGTGTATGTCAATAAAAGTCTTGGCCAAGGAGGGTATTTCAAAGACATTTATTTGTAAAAATAATTCCACTGCACAGAGTGGAATTCAACAGACAGAAATCTTCAATAGGCAGGGGAACCATTTTTGTTGATCCTCCCCCTTCAGCAGGTCTCTATCTTGCCTCCACCTAAATCAGCTCCAGATGGTTTGGAGTCTTTCACAAAAGCCATGGGGATGTTCTGGATACTACAGAGCACCAGAAATTCAGCACATGAAAGCCTCCATTAGCCTGCTTCACTTCTGTAAATTGAATCAGTCCATTCTGGAAGAGAAAATCTGGGGTTACATTCCACCACATAATGACACATTTCGAAACTGAGGGTGAGGAATTGGTTGAGTAAAACACAGTAATTCCATTCCTTTACTCTGAGCTCATCAGAGCAATTGCAAAAGGTTGTCGGAAATGAGACCCTGAGCAATACCACTACTAAAATAATGGTAGGTGAGAGCAGCATTAATCTTCCAGGGTAATACAGGGGACTATAGTTCATGTAAAAAGCATTTCTTACCTGGGAAACCTATTCCTTTGCTCTCATTCAATTTTAAATCATTTTTAAAAAAATATCTGACATTGGAAAGCATAGTCACAAATAATGATACCAGACTCATTTACCAGTATTTGAAATTCAAAGACTAATAGCAATTTGGATCGTGCTCTAAAAATTGCTGTTTACAGTTAGAAAATGTATGCATATGCAGCAAAGGTTTTACAGAAATTACTGCAGTAAAATTTTAGCAAAATGATAAAGACATAAATACAATTCAGTTGTGAATCTCTATTTTAAAATAACTGCAAAATGGAAAATTACTATAATTAGAAGAAGAGAAGGAAGAAAAAGATGATTTCTCCAAACAGTTGGAATTGGGAGAAATTGTAACAAAAACACTAAATTATTCATCTCAAGTATTGGAAATCATTCAGAAATGCTAGCAAAAAGCCATACTTCTAAAAACTTTAGAGAACAACTTGAGTGTAAAGAGATGGGAATCTATTCCAATTAATTAGAGTGCTTTCTAGCATTTAACTCTTATCTTAGTTATATACTTTTTCTTTTTTTCTAGATCACAATGAGTAAAATGAAAGTTATTCTTCAGAATGTTTAAGGATTAAAGAATCATGTTAAGAGGGTATACTCAATCCCTCAAACGAGAGTGAACAGATTTTCAAATACATATTTGCAGTATCTCTCAGGAATAAGAATAAATATGTGCAATTGCAGTCCATATGGAATAGCAGCTCATATCAACATAGCTTGGATTTTATCCTAAAGATCACTATGCATTGCACTACATGTTATATTGTGTTTGAATACCCATGCAATTTAGTGTGTATGTGTGGGGGTGAATTTAAAACAACCCTAGCCCAAGGACAATCTAGAAGACTGGCACAAGATGAAATAAAGATTTCATCCTGCTCTTTGTACCATTTTTCTGGTTGTCAGGAGAATTGTAGTGGTTGTGTTGGTAAAACGTAAGAATTAAAAACTTATCTGTATGATGATCTGTTTCAGTGAGCCTGATAAACATAATTTCGACAATAACTGACATCTCCCCATGGCCTGTATTGTCTGTCATTTATGCTATGGTATAAATGCTTTAACTGCAGTATTATGTGCCCAAGACCAACAACCAGAAGTTATAGTTACATACAGTGCCAGATCTTGAGAACACATTTTTTAAATAACAAAAAGGATTACTTCAAATAAGGATCACCATGCATGCACTAAATATGGAAAAGCAGTATTACTCATGTATGCTTTGTTGTTTTCTGTGTAACTCTGGTTCTATGATGAAATAAACATCTATCTTGACTTGGACTGAAAGTAGTGCTGGAATGTGGTAGATCCTTTGGCCAGAGTTATTGTTTATCTTCTGTTTGCCTTCCTGATCAATGTCAGAGTGCATTCCAGCTCCCTGTTTCACTTGAGAAATATATTAAGACAGTAGTCCTCATCCTGTGGGTCCCCAGATGTTTTGACCTTCAACTCCCAGAAATCCTAACAGCTGGTAAACTGGGCTCATATTTCAGTCCAACTCAAGAGTGGCTGATGGCTTCTGTTTTAGCTGGTGGTGAATCAGATTCAGGTACTTCAAAGGAATTATCCAAAGTGATTCAACAACATAATGCATTCAAAGTCTGGACTGAGCAGATTCACCTCTCTACTAACATGAAGCTATTAGCAGTCAATTGGATGAGTGGGTGGATGGCTGGAAGAAGAGAATAATTTTAGTGCAGTGATTCCCAACCTTTGGGTCTCCAGGTGTTTTGGACTTTGACTCCCAGAAATCTCAGCCAGTTTACCAGCTGTTAGGAACTGTGGGAGCTGAAGTCCAAAACACTTGGAGGCCCAAAGGTTGAGAATCACTGTTTTAGTGAGAAGGTTGTGTTTGTAAAGAGGGGGAAAGGTTAAACATCCCACCTATGCAAACCATATTTTTGATCAAAGTATCACTCATCTTCGTATTTTGCATAAAGAATAAGATGTGGCTCTCCTTATCCATAGATTCAATATCTATTGTTTTACTTACTCATGTTCCAAAAGATATCCCCCCCCCCCGCCCCCGGAAGCTTTTATGGCTTTTTGAAGTCCTCCAGTGTGCTTTCAGCTCATGTATATTTAAAATATAAGGTTTGCTATTATCCACCAATTCAGGTTTCACGGGGAGGGGGGCTTGGGATTACTTCCCAAGGATGTAGTATGTCAATTATATAATGTGGCAGTTGACCTCCAAGTCAATGCTACACATTTTTATTTCTTTTTATAAGATTCAAAGTTGTTTGCAGCAGATGGATGGAAGATATTTTAATGGAGTTGTAAAACTAATTTTTCAAAGTTCAATTAATGGAAGAAAGCAGTCAAGACCTTTGCCAAGACATTTTCAGAATAGGAGTGGACAATTTTCATTTAATAGGTAGCTGGAGATCCTTACATCCAAGACAAGAAATGTAATGTTTTATTCTGTGTCATATAAAAATAATTGAGGAATATATTTGATCTTGATGACTTCACTTGTCTTACCTTGCAAATTATAAAAGCAGAAATCGGAATTCAATACACTTGTTATTATTCAGAGGTCACTATTACATGGCAGCCTTCTCAGAACAAATCCCTTTCAGAAAGTTGGAGACTTAATTGCTACTACATGCAGGACAGAAACTAACTAATAATACAGAATTTACAAAAGGTTTTTCCTTGTTGTTTGGTTTGTCTATGGGATAATCCCAAGGTTCTGCTGATAGTCTTAGCACAACTTTATCTTCCTCTCCTCCTCTCCCTTTTAGCTGTTTGTGTGCCCTAAAATTAATCCTGGACAATTGATCCAATTTGTATCAGATACCGCCTTTCCACCAGTTGGTGGAGTGCAAGTCATAGAATCATAGAATCACAGAGTTTGAAGTTTGAGCCATCTTGTCCAATAACTGCTCATACAGGAAAATATATGTTTGAATGGCCATCTTTCAGGAGTGCTTTAGTTATGTATTCCTGCATGGCCAGAGATGGGACTAGGCAGCCCTTATGATCAAAAATTTTAGGATTCTAACTAAAGCACTACTGAGAGATAGGAATCAATCACTGTTTAAAGACCTCCAAAGAAGATGAATCCACCACCCTCCAAGGCAATCTATTCCACTGCAGATGAGTTCTTACAGCTAATAAGTTCTTCCTAATGTTCTGTAGGAATCTTTTTTCTTGTAGTTTGAGCTCATTGATTCATGTCCTAATCTCTGGACAGCACAAAAAGGTTTGTTCCCTCTTTAAAAGACATCTCTTCAAATATTTAAAGAGGGGTAGCATATTGTCTGTCAAGCTAAACATAACTGCTTTCTATGCTGTTTCATTTGGTTTGATTTCCGAATTCTTTACCATCTTGATCATGTTTCTTTGGACACATTCCAGCTTGTCAGTAACTTTTTTGAAATCCCCAGATCTACCTCAAATCAAAAAGAATATTCGTCCAAAAATTACCCAAAATGCCACAAAGAAATGAGAGTTCTAGTTCCCATAATACCCACATCTCCTAAATGCCAGAAACCCCACAAAAGCTAGCCATTCTTAGACAATTCTGGAACTAAACATGATGTGACAGGACATGGGAGTAGATGGGTGGAGGGTCTCCTCATTCACAGTTGTCTACCCCTGTACTAACTTGAGTTTCTTTAATTTTTTCCTTTAGGAAAAGTCTTTCTACTTGTGGAAAACCTGTGCTGGATAGATTCTCTACTCATTATTACGTTATATTGGGCCAGATTATTCTCTCCATTTCTGTTCCTTGTATTAATTGGAATGCAACCCCTTAGCTGAAAAATGGATATGAGAACACAAACAGCATTATATGGAAATATACTTTTTTAATTTAGAGATTAGTAAAAAACCCTCTTCAATTAAGTCTTAGCAATCTCTTTATTACCACTCAGTGAACAGTGAAAAGTAATTATTTATCAGCATTTTTATTTTTTTCTGCACTTTTGTCAAAATAGACTAAAATGCTTTTTTGAAAAAGCAAAAAAATGTAATTTGATATATAAAATAACTTTTATGTGGTATGTCCCAAAATGCAGGTTAGCATGAGCAAAGCACCAAGATAAAGAAATGCCAATGTTAACATACCTCTGGTCACATCAGTATTTCTTTTGTCCAAAAAACGAAAATGTAAGGTCAGGGAGATGCATGTTCCAACTCTGGAGTTGACATTGCATTTTTTGGGGGGGGGGGGTAAGATACCATTAGCATTTGGATCCCCTATCTAATCCTTAGAGAAATCACTTTCTTTCTTTGTTCATCTGCTGATAAAGCAGTTTATTTCTCTTTATTGCCTTCATTTTGTAAATTTTAAATGTCCCTGTTGTTCCCTGAGTGCTGAGGGAAGTCATAAAGAATAAGTAAAATGGATAAGTGAAATGTTATCACATGTGACTGTAGAGAACAACATGAAAGTACCAAGGTGGGAAATTCAATGCCAGCCAAACAGTGGGGAGGGTGCCAGAGAGGTAAATGAACACCTGGGGACTTGGTACCAATGAAACATAACAGTGTAGGGGAGCTTGAAAAGACTTCATGTTTGATAGAAAGGGAAGAAGTGGAGCTACAGAGAGAGAAACAAATACCAACCTGCGGTCCACTGAATTGCCAGTCTCATAAAATTCAAGGTGTTAGGGTGAATCTACACTGCCTTGGCTAAATACTATGGAATCATGAGAGTTGAAGTTTGGTGAAGCACCAGCCCTCTTTGACAGAGAAGGCCAAAGACCTTGTAAGACTAGGTAAAGGTAAAGGTTTTCCCCTGACATTGCCTAGTTGTGTCCGACTCTGGAAGTTGGTGCTCATCTCCATTTCTAAGCTTAAGAGCTGGCGCTGTTCGTAGACACCTCCAAAGTCATGTGGCCGGCATGACTGCATGGAGCACTGTTACCTTCCTGCTGGAGTGGTACCTATTGATCTACTCACATTTGCATGTTTTCGAACTACAAGATTGGCAGCAGCTTTGGCTCCCAGGATTTGAATCGCCAACCTTTTGGTCAGCAAGTTCAGCAGCTTAGCGGTTTAACCTGCTGTGCCACTGAGGAATTGTAAGACTACAACTCACATAATTCCAGCCATTGAGCCATGGCAGTTAAAGTGGTGTCAAACTGCATTAATATTACAATGTAGATGACCCCCCATTAGCTTTCTGTACCTTTTTTCTATCTTCCCTACCTTTTGAACTTATATTTTCATCTTTCCCCCATACATTTTATTCTCTAATTCTCTTCTTCAACAATTCTCGGACAAACAAACTTTCTTCAGAATCCTCACAGTCACATCATCAAGTCTACTTTATTTCCCTTTTGTCCTCTAATGTCTCTTTTTTTCCCCCTTCGACAGTGAAGACATTTCAGAGAAAATTTAGAAGTCAGATATATTGAATAGTCCTTTCATGAGCATTTTGATATTGTTTCTAGTCTGTTGGATATTGCAGTTTTTTTATGATCAAGCAAGAATGAACCAAACATTCATTTTAATTGAAAGAAAAATTAGCAGAATAACATGTTTCAATGAAATTAGTTTCCTAACACCTAAGTAGATTAAGGAGAGAAAATAATGGTAGAATCCTATTAAAGGATCTGGAAAGTGAAAAATAGTGTATGACACTCTAAAATGCAGGTGTTGCAATCCTTTGTATCTGAATGTAAGCCTCATTGAGCAGAAGAATGGGGTGGGGACCACGTCGACGTTTTACTGTGATTGGAGTATACTATAAAGGGTCATATAGATGGTTTGTGAGTAATTTTTCCTATCTTCGATTATACAGCTTCCCAATAATACTAGAGAAATGCTCCTTTCCTAATTTCTTGCTTTTTCATAAACTTAGTTAGGGGCCGGGAAATTCTGGCAGATGTAGTTTTCAAATGGTAATGTTGCCAAACCCCGACTCAGTATGATATACTTGCTTTCACATCTTTCTGGAGTATGGCTTCCAGAACAGCATCCTCATCCGCAATGCCTGTCTTTTGGGCCAAAAAAGAGCTCTGCCAAAGACAGATTTTCAATTTTCATAAACTTTAATTCTTATTATATCTGATGTTTTGCTTTGATGTTTCGCTCACTGAGCCATCACCTCCAAGGGTTGATTCTGGGAATACATTCCTGAGATGCAGGCAAGGGATAAAAATAAGAGCGGCTTGACTTTGTATACTGCTTGCTTAGCATGCGGGGGAAGCATGTTTAAAGCACATAATTTAGGGAGTTTTGCTGAAAGATTCACTCAGCTTTGAAAAATGGAAAATCTCCAATTAAAAAAAGAACAGGCAAGACAATGATGCTGTGCAATTAGAACTAGTCAAACACTGCCAGCTCCCTTGACTAGTGAGCCTGGCATCCCCAAGCACAGATGAACGCCTTCTGCCAGCTTCATAATTTCTTTCAATTAAGATTTTCACGATACGAGCAATGACACGTATAGGATAAAAATGATATTTAGAGACCACATGGAGCATTTGCTTTCTGCCTGAGCTGAATGCACCCGGGATTTAAAAAGATACTTCATTTAGAAACCAAATGAATGATGGGATTAGAATGCTGAATAGGGAATACAGTAGAGTCTCACTTATCCAACATAAACGGGCCGGCAGAATGTTGGATAAGTGAATATGTTGGATAAAAAGGAGGCATTAAGGAAAAGCCTATTAAATATCAAATTAGGTTATGATTTTACAAATGAAGCACCAAAACATCATGTTAGACAACAAATTTGGCAGAAAAAGTAGTTCAATACGCAGTAATGCTATGCAGTAATTACTGTATTTACAAATTTAGCACCAAAATATCACGATATATTGAAAACATTGACTACAAAAATGCGTTGGATAATCCAGAACGTTGGATAAGCGAGTGTTGGATAGGTGAGACTCTACTGTACCACTAGAAATGAAGCTGGAATTGATTTGAAGGCCCACATTCCTGTCCAATGCAATACATCCTTAGAAGACCATGTTTGTTGTTGTTTTGTACCTTCAAGTCAACTCCAACTTATGGCATCCCTATCATCAAGTTTTCTTGGCAAGATTTATTCAGAAGGGGGTTGTCTAAAGCTCAGAGAGGATGACTATAGGATATTGAAAAACTAGAATGTGTCCAGAGAAGGCCTGGAAACGAACACCTAAGTGACACAGATTAGGGAGCTGGGTATGTTTAGCTTGGAAAATGGAAGGTTAGGTGAGTACACGATAGCCATATTTAAATATTTGAAAGGATGCTACATTGAGGAGGGAGCAAAATTGCTCCCTGCTACTCTAGAGACTCGGACATGGAAAAAAGATTCCACTTAAACATAAGGAAGAATGCCCTGATGAAGTGTGGGGGAGTTTCCTTCTACTGAGGTTTTAAAACAGAGGATGGGTGGCTATCTGTCAAAAGTGCTTTGACTGGGTATACCTGCATGGCAAAGGGTTGACAGGGATAGCCCTATCCAGTGGGCTTCCATTGCCAAGTGGGGATAGAATCATAGAATCATAGAATAGTAGAGTTGGAAGAGACCTCATGGGCCATCCAGTCCAACCCCCTGCCAAGAAGCAGGAAATCACATTCAAAGCACCCCCGACAGATGGCCATCCAGCCTCTGCTTAAAAGCCTCCAAGGAAGGAGCCTCCACCACAGCCCGGGGGAGAGAGTTCCACTGTCGAACAGCCCTCACAGTGAGGAAGTTCTTCCTGATGTTCAGGTGGAATCTCCTTTCCTGTAGTTTGGAGCCATTGTTCCGTGTCCTAGTCTGCAGGGCAGCAGAAAACAAGCTTGCTCCCTCTTCCCTATGACTTCCCTTCACGTATTTGTACATGGCTATCATGTCTCCTCTCAGCCTTCTCTTCTGCAGGCTAAACATGCCAAGCTCTTTAAGCCGCTCCTCATAGGGCTTGTTCTCCAGACCCTTAATCATTTTAGTCGCCCTCCTCTGGACGCTTTCCAGCTTGTCAACATCTCCCTTCAACTGTGGTGCCCAGAATTGGACGCAGTATTCCAGGTGTGGTCTGACCAAGGCAGAATAGAGGGGGAGCATGACTTCCCTGGATCTAGACGCTATACCCCTATTGATGCAAGCCAGAATCCCGTTGGCTTTTTTAGCTGCTGCATCACATTGTTGGCTCATGTTTAACTTGTTGTCCACGAGGACTCCAAGGTCTTTTTCGCACACACTGCTGTCAAGCCAGGCGTCCCCCATTCTGTATCTTTGATTTCCATTTTTTCTGCCGAAATGAAGTATCTTGCATTTGTCCCTGTTGAACTTCATTTTGTTAGTTTTGGCCCATCTCTCTAGTCTGTCAAAATCGTTTTGAATTCTGCTCCTGTCTTTTGGAGTGTTAGCTATCCCTCCCAGTTTTGTGTCGTCTGCAAACTTGATGATCGTGCCTTCAAACCCTTCGTCTAAGTCGTTAATAAAGATGTTGAACAGAACCGGGCCCAGGACGGAGCCCTGCGGCACTCCACTTGTCACTTCTTTCCATGATGAAGATGACGCATTGGTGAGCACCCTTTGGGTTCATTCACTTAGCCAATTGCAGATCCACCTAACCGCAGTTTTGTCTAGCCCACATTTTACTAGTTTATTTGCCAGAAGGTCGTGGGGGACTTTGTCGAAGGCCTTACTGAAATCCAGCTAGGCTACATCCACAGCATTCCCTGTATCGACTCAACTCGTAACTCTATCGAAAAAAGAGATCAGATTAGTCTGGCATGACTTGTTTTTGGTAAATCCGTGTTGACTATTAGCAATGGCCGCATTTGTTTCTAAGTGTTCGCAGACCACTTCCTTGATGATCTTTTCCAGAATCTTGCCTGGTATCGATGTGAGGCTGACCGGACGGTAATTTTTTGGGTCGTTCTTTTTTCCCTTCTTGAAGATAGGGACCACATTCGCCCTCCTCCAATCTGCTGGGACTTCTCCCGTTCTCCAAGAACTCTCGAAGATAATTGCTAGTGGTTCTGAAATAACTTCCGCTAATTCCTTCAATACTCTTGGATGTAGCTGATCTGGCCCTGGGGACTTGAATTCGTTTAGAGAGGCCAGGTGTTCCTGGACAACTTGTTTCCCTATTTGGGGTTGGATTTCCCCCAATCCTTCGTCCATTCCATGCAGAGGCCCTATCGCCTCCTTTTTCTTCCTTTCTCTACCTACGTAAGCAAAAAAGCCTTTTTTGTTGTTTTTTATGTCCCTGGCAAGCCTGAGCTCATTTTGTGCTTTAGCCTTGCGAACCTTTTCCCTACAGGTGTTGGCTATACGTTTGAATTCTTCTTTGGTGATTTCTCCCCTTTTCCACTTCTTGTGCATGTCACTTTTGAGCTTTAGCTCAGTTAGAAGTTCTTTGGACATCCATTCTGGCTTCTTTGCACTTGTCTTATTTTTCTTCTTTGTTGGCACTGTTTGCATTTGCGCCTTGAGTATTTCACTTTTGAAAAACTCCCATCCATCCTTAACTCCCTTGTTTTTTAATATTGGTGTCCATGGAATGCCGCTCAGTAATTCCTTCATTTTTTGGAAGTCAGCTCTCTTAAAGTCGAGAATGCATGTTTGACTTGTCTTAGTTTCAGCATTCCTTTGTATTGCAAACTCCAGGAGCACATGGTCACTTGCCCCCAAGGATCCAACCACTTCAACTGTATTGATCAGGTCTTCCACATTTGTTAAGAATAGATCAAGAGTTGCTGATCCTCTTGTTGCCTCTTCTACCTTCTGGACCATAAAATTGTCTGCAAGGCAAGTGAGGAATTTGTTGGACTTTGTACTCTTGGCTGAATTTGTTTTCCAGCAGATATCGGAATAATTGAAATCGCTCATGACTACTATATCTCTTCTTTGTGCCTGTTTGGTCAGCTGTTGACAGAAGGCTTCATCAAGTCCTTCATCCTGACTCGGAGGTCTGTAGTAGACACCCACGACAAGATCTTTTTGAGTCCTGGTTCCCTTGATTCTTATCCAGATCCTTTCAAGCTGGTTTTCCGGATTACAGTCTTGCATTTCTTCTGCAACGTAACTGTTTTTGACATATAAAGCTACTCCTCCTCTCCCTTTTGTTCTATTTCTGTGAAAGAGGTTATAGCCCTCAATGGCTACATTCCAGTGATGGGAGTCATCCCACCAGGTTTCAGTGATGCCTATGACATCGTATGTGTGGTGCTGTGCTAAGAGTTGGAGTTCGTCTTGCTTATTTCCCATGCTCTGAGCGTTGGTGTAAAGACATGTAAGCCCCTGTGACCTCCCCTTGAGCTGTTTATTTGGGATTATTGTGCTCTCCGTACTTGGTCCTTGCTGTGTTTGTGCAGCCCTCCGTTTAGCCTTTTGGTGGTTCCCTGTGGTCGTGGGTAATATAGTGTTCGCCAGGCTGTTGTTCCCCTCCCCCAGTGGATCTAGTTTAAAGTGCGCCTGATGAGGTTTGTGAGTCTGTGTGCAAAAAGATGTTTTCCTGCTTGTGTGAGATGCACCCCGTCACTTGCCAATAGGCCATCCTCCTGGAAGAGTAGACCATGGTCAAGGAAGCCAAAATGCTCCTCTTGGCACCATTTTCTGAGCCAGTTATTGACCTGTACTATTTTTCCGGCCCTTGTAGAGCCGTGTCCTACAACGGGGAGGAGGGATGAAAAGATCACATGTACATTATACAGTTTTAGCTTTGTTCCCAGAGCTCGAAAATCATTTGTGATCTTTTGAAAAGTATGCCTAGCGGTGTCATTGGTACCTACATGAATCAACATAAGGTGGGGAGGGTGATGGGGCTTTAGGAGCCTGCCGAGCCTCTGAGTGTTATGGTGTATTTTTGCCCCCGGGAGGCAGCATGTTTCTCGAGCCATCCCATCCCGTCTGGAAATGATGGCTTCCGTTCCTCTAAGGAGGGAGTCACCTACTACCAAGACCTGTTTCCTTTGAGGATTGATAGGGTCCCTTTTGTGCAAGACAGTGTGTATGTCCCCTGAAGAGTGTTCCTGTTGAAGTGAATCATGCAGGTGTAAAGTGTTGTCCTCCTCCTCAACATCCCCAGTGCATTCATCAATGACAATCCATTGAGATACATCCAAGAGCCCATTACTCTCCCAAGGATGTTCCTGTTGCTCCTGGTCTACGATTGGGGATGGAGCATTTGCATGATTACATAAGTGTGAATGTGGTGATGCACTGTCCCCGTCCGGGCTATCCCCTGCGCATTGATCAAGGATGGCCCACTGAGTGGTATCTAAGAAACTGTGGTCCTCCACAAGATGTGTTTCCTGATTGTATGTTATTGGTGTTAGAATTTCAAATCTGTTGTGTAAATGCAGCTGAGCAGAGGAGTTCTGCGGAGGCTGCCTGGTCCTGTGTCTCCTTCTATGGGTGACCTCCTTCCAAGCCTGAGGGTTGTCTACCTGTGAGTTGATCTCCCCATAAGGTTCCTGATCATGGTCATGGTGGTGTTGGTGTGATGCAGGCTGCAGATCTACAGCAGCGTGTTGTGCAGTGTCCAAGAAGAGCTCGAGTGCCTGAATGTCCTTAAGGGTCTTAATACGGTGCTCGAGCTGTTGGATCCTCTGCTCCATCAGAGTCATCTGTTTGCATTTGGAGCAGATGTAGTTGACTAGTTTTTGTGTGAAAAAGCAGAACATGCCACAGCTGGTGCATGTGGTGGCAAGTATTTGCTGTTGGTCCATCTCTTGGTGAGTGAAGTGACCGAGGAGGATTGTGTGTGTTATGGTCAGAATGCTATCCACCTTCCTGTGTGTGTATTTTTAAAGTTGTTTTGTTTATTGTATATACTGTAAGAATGTGTTTTACTGTAGTGGTGGGTTCGCGAGCGCCGTCAGGTTTTTAAGGAAATATTAGACAGGCCTTACCTAAACCAAGGAGCAAGCTGCTTTCCTGCTTCCTCTCCTCACCTCTGCGTGAACTCTGGCTCAGAAAGCTTCAACAGGAAGCCAACACTTTCAATAACAATAGCCTTGCCTCACCTTCCAAACAATGGCAGAACAGCAGCCTTAATTACAGCTAGCCCACACTCAAGAATCAGCCCAGACTCAGGTTTTTAAAGGTAAAAAGTGCAACAAACACAGGTTTTTAAGGCTATCTAAGAAAAGAGTAGGCAATCTAAGAAAAGAGTGCACACTCTCAGGTTTTTAAGGAAATATTAGACAGGCCTTACCTAAACCAAGGAGCAAGCTGCTTTCCTGCTTCCTCTCCTCACCTCTGCGTGAACTCTCCATGGATGCCAACCATGGTCTCTCTGAATCTTTGTCCAGTGCTCAAACCACTGCACTATGCTGGCTCTAGCAAGCTGTGCAAATGTGTTGTCGAAGGCTTTCATGGCCGGGATCACAGGGCTGTTGTATGTTTTCCGGGCTGTATGGCCATGTTCTAGAAGTATTCTCTCCTGACGTTTCGCCCACATCTATGGCAGGCATCATCAGAGGTTGTGAGGTATATTACATCACTTGTGAGTATTACCTCACAACCTCTGAGGATGCCTGCCATAGATGTGGGCGAAACGTCAGGAGACAAGACTTCTAGAATATGGCCATACAGCCCGGAAAACATACAACTAAGGTGTGCAAAGATTCTCGTTTTATAAGGTTGCCAGTATTGTTGCTTTTAAAAAAGGGACAGGTTGCTTGTACCATATAATCCAATTCAAAGCAGATACTATATTTGGATTTTATATGGCAGTGTAGAAGGGACCACAGTATTCTCTTCTTTTACCCTAGAAAACAGACTGACTTCCCAGACTGGATTGGTGTTTTCATAAATACATCTTCTAGCTAATTTAAGGGGAGAATGGCATACGCTTAATAAATCTGTTTTCTTTCTCAGAACAAATGCAGTGGCTGAGGTCTAGAGATGTGGAAAATATTCATTTCTCTTTGCATCTTGGATGAAAATAGGTTGTTTTGACCCAGAATATCCCACTGATGATAATGAGAAATAATAAAGCCCAGAGAGGCAAGATTATTTGCCTCTCTGGGATTTATTTAGGAAAATCAATTTACCCAGAAATACATATGACTTTTCTTGCCAGAAAATATGATTGTGGCTAGAAAAACTTTCTAAGAGGACCCATTAAGCTTTGTGTAGAAATTAGGGGTGTGTAATTGGTCAAAGTCCTGTTTTTGGTCCTGTTTTTGGCTGCCCCCCCCCTACCGTTTACCGGGAAATTCCTGAAATTGGGAGGGGGGAATACCATTTCATGATACGTCTGCCAGAAGTTCCATTTTTGCTCAGGAAGATCCTGCCCATTGGTGATAGTGGGGGAACAGGCAAGGTTCATCTTTCTGTCATTTTTATGGCTATCAGGATGAAAATTGCCACAACTGGAGGATACATTTATAACTGCAAGTCCCCTCCCCCCAAGTTTCAGAACTTTTGGGTCATCCATTGATTTTAAGGAAATTTTTAAAGTTTCTACAAATAAAGGAGGAAGAGTGCTGGACTGGTGCAGGATCACACACACACACAAGGCAGAAGATAGTACTAGGGAGGGAATAGCAGAGAGTCATAGAGGTGAAACTAGGAGAAAGGGGCTTTTTATTTTTTGGAGGGAGGAACTTAGGCTGCTGATTCAGGACAGAGTACAGAAGCCAGAGGGTAGGGCTGGGTATGGATTGAAACTGAAATTCTCCCCTTAAGGACTCAAAGAAGTCAGGCTATTCCCTAAACCTATCTCACACTCAGTCAAGTTAAAGTGAAAAAAGGGTAAAAAATATTTAAACTAACACTCCAAAAAGTCCTTTTTAAACTCACAGGTCCTTCCGTCAAATGCACACCAGCCACTCCCCCCTAGCAAAATTACTAATGGTCAGTGTAGATTCATATAAGGCAATTGAACTGCATTGAAGTGGAATATATGAGTCTACACTGCCATATAATCCAGTTTAATGCAGTTAATCTACACTCTGAAACTGGGTTACATGTCAGTATGAATGGGACCATAGTCAGAAGATAGGAGTCTTCTCTTCTCCCTGCTCCTCCCTGCAATTCCCAAGACAGTATTTTTTAAATGTTCAGTTGTATTTAATTTTTTAAATTAACCATATCTGCAATTGCAAAATTATTAAAAATTACAGAGCAGAAGAAGTGCTGGAGGATGGGTTTATAAGGTTATGTGGAAGTTTGGGTGCAGGACCTTGGATTGGTGAATCAGCACAATTATACAAATAGAGGTATGTACACTTTTGGGGATGGTTATCCTGGTATGTAGGTGCTACTTGTGATTGTGGAACTGAAATGGAAGAATGGCTTCATGTGATAAAGTCCTTACATTGCTGATGAGGTCCAATTGACCATTAGTGGTTCCACTGGCATTGCTGTTGCACATGTTGCAATCATCATAAAGGGAAAGTAACATCCATTTGCACAAAATCCTGCATACCTTGTTGAAGGAGTGGTGCAAAAAGCAAGCTGTTCATGCTGGGGACTGTTGCCTGTGCAGCTTTGCAAAAGGGCATTTGGGACATCTGCTTATTTTGCTGAAAAAAAACCTGGGACTTTTGCCATGTGGGTCAATGCAAAGATTTTCAGTGCTTCATGTTGTTGAATGAGTTCATTTTGCCCCACTTTCTACTCCTCCTGCTTCCCAGTTTAAGTTGACAGATTTCTATTTATTTACTTAAAATATTTCTAGGCCAGCTTCTAAATTAAAATTGTCTCCCAAGATGGCTTACATAATACAATCCCATACAATAAAAAGTCATGCAATTGTAACAGAAGGGCAAAAAATTTAAATAAACAAACATACATATTCAGTTTAGAAAGTATTAAGATCAAATACTCAAATCTAATTGAAAACTAAGATTATTAACTTTAAAAGCATGACATGATTTGTCATCACTTTCATATTGCCTTTTAAAAACAGGTTACTGAAGCACCACACCTTGGTGTCAAAATTTACCAATACAAATATTAATTTATAGCAAAACAATTGTGAGAGAGCTTAGGATATAAAAAAAGGATTTAGGCAGATGACAAAGAATCCAACTAACTTGGATGGGGAGGATAGCAGTGATAAAAATAATGGCATTACCTAAAATGCTATTTTTTATTTCAAAGTTTACCCATTATGAATAAAGATTTTTGAACAATGGAGGAAGGCTCTCCCATATTTACTCAAATCTAGTGCGCTTTCTAATCTAATGTGTTAAAAAGTGTTTCTTACAAAGATTGGGATACAAGGGAAATGTCAACTGAAGCACCGCTTCAGTCTCAAGGTATAGTGGGACAAGCAGCTGCTGCAGTTCTTTGAGAAATCTCTCTGGCTGCCTGTCTCAGTGCAGCTTTTGCCCAGAAGAACACAGAAGCTGCCATTTCCCTGCATCCTCACATACAGTGCCTCAGAAATGCTTTGTAGGTTTTTTGGGAGAGAAACATTGGCAGAAGAAGCAAGGATGATGCAGCAACACTACTGTAACCACATCTGGCCATGCAGATTCTCGGCTATGTTTTAAAGAAATACATTTGAAGAGGGAGTAAATATATGAAAAATGGGTGCTAAATGTGTATTTATTGTTTTAAAAGAAAATACTCCATAGTTTTTTTTTCTGTTTTTCTAGGAATCAACCTCCCTCCCAACCTTTATATTGTTAGCACTGACAGAATTGTTTTCTTAAAACCCTGCTTCCACAGGAGATTCCCACGACAGATGCACGTGAATGCCGCTCTGTTTCAGCCTCTCCAAGCAAGACCAAGGTGTCTCCCTCTCGGACCTTGCTCTGCCATAGGCTGAGTAAGGCAACCATGCTGAGAAGCATGGGGCATCAGCCACATATTCTTAGTAATGTATTTAATTATTTTTGCTATCTCCTAGCAAAGATAGCAAAATGACTTGGGCTAACCTTCACCAGCTTCATTTCAATTGGGGCAGCCTTTGGAACAGAGCTTTGGTTGGTAATTTCTCACATGCAGATTCCAGTTATATAATATATTAACAGAAAATTGTAATGATTGTTTATGTTTACCAGGAAGGAAACCAATGGCACTATGTCAGAGAAGGTGATAGTATGCAACAGAGGAGGGCAACTTCTATGGATGCTAGGGCCATCTTTCATAGTCTTTGGAGGTCTGCATAGTCACCTGATACACCCCCACTCCACAAGTTGTCCTAATGGATTCCTAAAATGGCAAATTATAGCCCTCCAAAGTCCCTTCATAATGAATATTTGAATATTACATTTCTGGGATGCAGCTTCTCAGAACTCAAAGAACTACAGGAATCAGTCATGAGCATTCCTGGATCTTAGGAGGAAAGGATTGCCATTGTTACCTAATATTGGCCAGTAATTTCAGGGTTTTGTAAAATGACTTTTAGCCTAAAACTAACTTGGAAGGGCAGGGGGAAGAGACTACATGAAAACAAAAAAAAAAGTGTGATGACAATGGATTGCATGTGTCCTTTGGGCCTCATGTAACATATCACTGATATAGAGATGTAGCCACAGTTTGATCATCCATGAAATTGGAGAAAGCAAAGTCTTCTCTGTGAACATGAAAAAGGATGAAGAAGAATCCAGGAATGCTCACCAATTATTGAAGCCGCAGGCCTTCAAGTCCTAAAAGACTGCAACTGAGAAATGTATTCCTCAAAAATGTATTGTGAAATGTGATGTGCTTATCAAAATTTTGCATTTACTAATGGAGATGTGTGAACCTTTGAGAGCACTAATCTGTAATGAAGTCATGCCGGAATGGACAAAGGAAGAACATGAAAAGGCTTTTTGAGGAAAGAAAAGGGAATATCAGAAATTCTCCCAAACAGAAGCCTTATATAACACAAAGGAGAGATTAGATTGCAATGATACAGTGGTGATGGCACTAATGCAATGGGGTGGGGAATGAGTATAAGAAAAACAGTCTTTCCCAGGTATGGTATAAAATATGTTTTATACTGATATTTTTAAATGACCAGTTGGTAGAACTATTTAGCATACAATGGGCAAATTAGTTTCCTTAATACATACTTTTGCTTGTGGAATCCTTAAAACATTTAACCAATTACCAGGTGGATTCTGAGGACTTCTGGGTTACCATACTATGCATACTTCAACATGAATGCCAACTAAATTCACATGACATTGGACTGTGAATGATATTGTTGTTATGTCCATCTAGCAGCAAAAGTCAGCATCAAAGGAGACCTTCCAACCAACCAGAGATTTGTGTCCCTGTTCATTGCTGCCTTGATCCACACATGCTCCCTTTGGACCTTCCACCCAGAAGGAAAGAGTAATTAAAAGGTGGTGGTGACTGATGCAGCAATGATTAGGGAGGGAAATATGGAGATACTAGCACTAACTAGGTCCTGACCTCATAATGATAAGAAGAATAATAACATTTTTTTTCTTTTTTTCTTTTTCCACCCATAAATTTTTATTGTAAAAATATGAGGAAGGGTACAAGTGTGATTATAAAACAGGAGCATTTTTAACATCTTACACCTTTGTCTTCTTCTATTGTTACCCAATACAAAAAGGTTTCAAACTTTCTATGATAAAAAAAGAAAAGCAGGGGGAAAAGATAACATTTATTTTCTAATCTAAAACAGAAGGATAGAAAAGCGGGCGTATAGTGTTTTGAAACAAAGGTGATAGAAAAGTTGAGAAATGGAAAATAGAAAGCCCTAATTGATGCTTCCTACCTTGTTTCTGCTGTATTCTTCATAATCAAACAAATATCCCTTTTGTTATAAATCTTCTTATTTCTAGTAGATTAACTTTCCAGAATGATTTGGATATCA